>NW_027157409.1:32310-33848 GCF_002600585.1 Cystoisospora suis
CCTTGTCCCGCCTACGTGCTCTATTACGTAGGTCCGTAGGGTTCGGTTATTTTGTACGAACCTCTACCCAAAACTGGACGCGGGTACTCTACAACGGAACGTTTAACATTACAGAAAGCGTAAAAAGGACTTAAATCTCCCGGGGAAATTCGCAACGTGGCCATACAGTCTGAGGTCGTACTAGCGACCTACCAAAAATGAGTATCGATCACCATAACTAATTCCAGAGAGGTTTTCCACCGTTTCAAACACTAACTTTATACCCAAGTACCCTCACCAGTTTTACCCATAGACTTCCTTCGAAAATAGAAGAATCAAAGAAGTCCCCTTTATTTCACATCCTCCCTCCACCACCCCACCACCTTAAGTGGTGCCGCCATACGCTATGTCACGCTCACAACCTGGACCGATTCAGCTCCGGGAGCTCGCCCTCCGGGGCTGCTAGTCGAAAGCCGAACTGACAAGTTACACAGCCTACCTATCACACGGGGCGTGGCCGTACCACCCTTCCCAGGCTGCTTGGGTAAGGTTTGACTCCATCAGGCTAGCTGTTGTGGAACTTGAGGTGAGTTTAGGCCATCGACCTTTAGTTTGTACAACTCTGAGACAAGTAGAGGGTTCAGGGACTCTCGGGAAAAGCAAAGGATTGCCCCTCCCCGCCGTCGGGTCGTCAGGCGGGTCCGGGTGAGAATGATTGCTTCCGGGCCAGGAGTGTCAGAGCTGTGGTTCTGCCCAAATATAATCGGGAATGATCTGCCCGAACCTTCCACTGTAGCAATCAGCCTAAGACAGTGTAGAACACCCCAACGTGATATAACCCAGTATGTGAGAGTACTCTGTGCATGGTAACAAGATAAGTGGATAAAAAGTAGGGCAAATATTAAAGTTACCGGGAAGTAGGAAGCAGAGAGATGCATAGACAGTTAGTAGCTGGAGCTCAAGTGAAGCCGGGTCTGGGAACAAAAGCCGAAACTAAAGTAGGGCGGTAAAACGGGTAATTTAAACCCCAATAAGAGAGTAAGAGTGCCAACGTGGAGCACAGTAGGCAGCCTTAAGCCTAAGGTATAGCTAGCCAGGAGACAGGCCGTGTGCGAATGGTGAGAGGTCACCGAGTGATCGGACCCCCGGGGGGGAGAGCAGACCCTTGATCGAAGTAGCCGGTGTGTGTGCGTGTCTATTCTTTGGAGGGGCCGTGCGGGGGGAAGAAAAAAAAAAGCAGAAAAAAAACAAGAGTAGATCAGAGAAAGGAGATCCAGTAACTTTTTTCCCAAGAGGGATGTCTGTTCGACCCGAGTGACGCGACCTTAAGTGACTTCGTGGTGTGACTGAACCTTTAGACTTCGTGGTGATTGGTGAGACGGGCTAGCGTTGCCCCCGTGTACGCCAACAAAAAAAAGGGTGTTTGTGGAACCTGAGCAGTTGAATTGTTGAGCATCCATCAATGATTTCCGAGGACAGGGCGTTTAGCTCCTTAGGGGAAGAACCCTGAACCTCAGGAGCCTCGCTTATTTTGGAGGAACGGGCGAATAAACCCGACA
>NW_027157410.1:0-186 GCF_002600585.1 Cystoisospora suis
CGAGCGACTTCAAAAAGAGTTGCAGAAGGGAAAGTGTACTCCTGCTAGCCGAGAGCAGAGAAAGCATGGTTTTGATTGGCTTGGGGGTATCAAAGGAGTACGTGAGACTGTGCTGATGCAAGGAGCGTACGGTGTCCGTCTCGAGTTCGACGGCCCACACCTTAGGTTACCGTGTGATGCTTTCGT
>NW_027157410.1:536-798 GCF_002600585.1 Cystoisospora suis
TGACCTACTATAAACGACTACACAGCGTTGTCCCAGGTTCAAGAGGAGCACGCGAACTTGCGACTTACCTGAAGGATTTGGCCATCGACTACGAAGTTGCTCGAGTGCGTATGGCTCGTGAACTAAAGAGACTCCCGGAAATTTCGGAATACACGCTGACCCAGCTGTATTGGATGGCGCTACCGGGATACCTCCAGGATACTGTGCCGAGTGTTGATTCGTTCCGGATGCAAAGTACTACTACGCTTTATTCGTCGTACAC
>NW_027157411.1:0-298 GCF_002600585.1 Cystoisospora suis
GGTGAGGCGCGTACGAGACAACCAAAATCTTTCGTAGACGAAGTTGTTGAAGAAGCAAGAGAACTCGAACGACTTCAAAAAGAGTTGCAGGAGGGAAAGTGTCGGCCTGCTAGCCGAGAGCAGAGGAAGCATGGTTTCGATTGGATTGGGGGTATCAAAGGAGTACGTGAGACTACGCTGATGCGTATGGTGTCCGTCTCGAGTTCGACGGCCCACACCTTAGATTACCGTGTGATGCTTTCGTGGTTGGACAGGTTCCTTTGATTGACCGGGATGAAGAAGCGAAGAAAGCAGTTGC
>NW_027157411.1:679-831 GCF_002600585.1 Cystoisospora suis
CGAGTGCGTATGGCCCGTGAACTAAAGAGACTCCCAGAAATTTCGGAATACACGCTGGCCCAGCTGTACTGGATGGCGCTACCGGGATACCTCCAAGATACTGTGCCGAGTGTTGATTCGTTCCGGATGCAAAGTACCACTACGCTTTATTC
>NW_027157412.1:0-672 GCF_002600585.1 Cystoisospora suis
GGTAATAATTGGCTCTATGGTGCAGGAATGAAGCTGAAGCAGCAAGCACATTTTCCGCACCTTCGTATGCACGCACACAATGTCGCGTCTCTGGATCATTGACTCTCCCTGACTTAGCGAGAACACCATCGAGTGCGTCAGTAAAATAACAATTGAGTTCTGCAACATCTCCCAAATCATCAACGTCCCCACTTCTCATTACTGCGGCATTTAGAGGCAGTGTCCCTACTGGGCTATACGAAGGTCCCCGTCTGATGCCCTTCTCAACCTTACAAAGTCGAGCAGGATGCCGGCCATAATGGCACTTGGGACAGACACCTGACCGCTTTGGATCTTCCTTCTTCCAGTTGTAATACCATTCACACAAGGTAAGCGGATGGTCAGGGCTGTTGCAGAAATAGCAACAAACCTTGGACTCACCTGGTCGGAGTGCATCCTTCTCACCTGGGAATCGTACTCTCCGGCTAGGCACGGCGCTGCGTGTCAACTCCCCACGAATAGGCTCCTGCCTTCGACGCTTTCTGTTGTCATCTCTCACTTCACTCACTGCCGCCACTACCGTATTCCTATTCTCCCGGGCCTTCAAGACTGTTTCACGATCAATAATTGCAGACGTGTACGACGAATAAAGCGTAGTGGTACTTTGCATCCGGAACGAATCAACACTCGGCA
>NW_027157412.1:918-1045 GCF_002600585.1 Cystoisospora suis
ACTTCATCCCCGCATTATTCAGGCGCCTATCTCGCACTGCATCATACACCCTGTTCGCCGGGATGCCACAGGACCGAATTGCCTGGATAACTGATGCTACCTCCTGTCTCATGCCGAAGGATGACTG
>NW_027157413.1:0-1518 GCF_002600585.1 Cystoisospora suis
AGGAGAAAAGCAAGAAGGGAGAAAGAAGAAAGAGAGAAGGAGAGAGAAAGAGAAAGGCTTGGAACACGAGAAGAGAATGTCTCAAGAAAGAGCCATAGAAAGGAGAGGAAAGGAACTACTCCATACATAGTCTAATTCAGGAAGCAAGAATCTACAGAAAAGACAACAAGAAGAAGAGCAAAAAGAGAGAAGAACAAACGCAAAACGACTGTCATCATCGCTGCACCCTGATTAAGAAAAGCAGAAAAGGGAAGAGAAGAGAAGAGACGAGAGAAGAAAACAGGCGTGAAGAAGAATGAGGTGAAAAGAAGCAAATCTAACAAGTAAAACAGACAAAGAACACACAAGAGCCAGAGAGAGAGAGAGAGAAAGAAAAGATGCGAAAGAGATATGGCAAGATAGAAATAGAGACATACACGATAGAAAAGGAACATGTTGAAGAGGAGGCCAAAGAAGAAGAAAAAGAAGAGGTCAACCCTCCCCAGCAGTAGGAGCAGGGAGAAGATTCAATCGCCAAGAAACTACTACTACTACTACCACTGCCCACTACTACTACTACTACTCTTTACTTGTTGATGTACCTTGGAGAGGGAGAAGAAAAGAAGAAAGAAGAAAGGAAAGATGAGAGAGAGAGTTCGTTGTTTTGGGAGGGAAGATGATGTAGCTTACCTACAGCCCATACATCGCATGCAGCGTCGTAATTTCCTGATCCTAGGAGAATCTCCGGAGGTCGATACCATAGAGTCACGACGTTCTTCGTGAAGCTTTTGTTATGCAGAGGAAAACCGAACTTCCTCGCCATCCCGAAATCCGCTACTTTCAGAATCTACACAAAGAGAAAATTGAGGGGAGAAAGAGAAAAGAACCGAAAGATAGAGCAGCTGCGACGAAGCTGAGTGATATATAGAGATATAGAGATCTATAGATAGCTCGGCAGATACACAGAGATGCATACAGACAAAAAGAGAAGGAGAAAGACAGAGATAGGTGTACACGAAGGTATTTGTATGCATGTATAGAAAGACTCAAAGTGTACACGAAGGTATTTGTATGCATGTATAGAAAGACTCAAAGTGTAACAAGCAAGATAATGCTATCCTCTGACATATACGGAGAGATGAATGATCTAGAAAGATGAGAGTGTAGGGATGAATGGAGTCCTTAGGAGAAAGAGAAATAAAAAGGTAAAGCAAACCTATGCCAAATAGAAGGCAATACTCAAACATTCCTTCTCTCTCTCTCTAGATATACAGATATATATATATATACATCAACACATATCTATTTCTACATATATATGTATCTCTGTAGATAGCGATATCTTGGAGCATGTGTAGAGAAGGTGCAAGTGGGAAGAAGGCTCGGGAGGATCTCACCCTCCCTCTCATCATGTCTGGAGTATCCACAACGATAGACATGTGTATCTACACACATGTACATCTATACATATGCATATAGACATCTACTACTTCTCATACGTATGACCCAGAGAGCTCAGCCCCATTTCAGTGAAACACA
>NW_027157414.1:0-433 GCF_002600585.1 Cystoisospora suis
CTACGAAGTGCGGTCTCGATCTCCTAGGCGGTCCTATCTCCCGACGCGCCTCCTTCTGTCTCCGCGGGCCTTCACGGAGTTGTTCTTGCTCGCTGTACTCGAATCTTCGGCTAAAACGCTTCCCTCTTGAAGATCTCTCTTCCCGCCGATCCGGACCCATGTGCAACACCAGGGGGCAACCTGGGTTTGACCTCCGCATGGGGCTCCGGGCTCGTTAGGCTGCTCTAGCAGCCCTCTGTCGATTCCTCTAGGGCCTTCATGCCTCCGACCAACTTGCAATTTGGTCAAGTTTGGGCCTACAGGGCTTCCTCGTGGACCTACGCCTTCAGGTTGGCTTCAAACTAGGCCGGCGGCTAGTATTCGGGGCTGGGCTAGCTCCGGGGGGACAGCTAGGGTTCCCGGCCGGCCGTGCAGGTTGCTCCGAGCATCGATC
>NW_027157415.1:0-266 GCF_002600585.1 Cystoisospora suis
CAGACCGGCGCGGCGGGTAGGGGAGCCCCGCTTAGCACCGAAATACATCTGGACCCCCGCGTATCCAACGGACGCCAGCTCTGACCCACAGGACTGGTTTATACATTTAGAAACAAAAGGCGACTTCCCGAGCCGCGATGACGCATGGAAGGTGAAGGCCCTACTAAAATACCTCCCAGACCAATACCATGCCGAACTGCAGCCTCTCCTGACGGAATCGGGTCCGCGGTACTAAAGGATGCGAGACCATTTGATACTGCAACACC
>NW_027157416.1:0-1275 GCF_002600585.1 Cystoisospora suis
AAGTGTCGAGCCATATGAGAGAAAAAGTGTCGAGCCATATGAGAGAAAAAGTGTCGAGCCATATGAAAGGAAAAGTGTCGAGCCATATGAGAGGAAGGGTGCTGAGCCATATGAGAGGAAGAGTGTTGAGCCAGATGAGAGGAAGAGTGTTGAGTCAGAAGAGAGAGAAAGTGCCGAGCCATACAAGAGAGAAAGTGTTAAGCCATCTGAGAGAAAACGCACTTAGCTTTGCGTGAGAGAGAAAACAGCACCATGCGGAAGGAAAGTTGAGTGGAGCAACGCAAAGAGAGTTGAAGCGAGCAGCGGAGAGAGAGTTGAGTTGTATAAAGGAGAGAGAGTTGAGTTAGGTAAAGGAGAGAGAGTCGAGTTAGGTAAAGGAGAGAGTGTCGAGTTGTATATAGAGTTGAGTCAGGTAAAGGAGCGAGAGTTGAGTTACGTAAAGGACCGACAGTTGAGATACGTAAAGGAGCGATAGTTAAACTGTGTAAAGGAGCAAGAGTTAAACGGTGCAAAGGAGAAAGAGTTAGACGGGGTAAAGGAGAGAGAGTTAAGCCGAGGAAAGGAAAAGGAGTTGCGGCAGGTGGAAATGAGGAGACTAGGTTAGGCACATGAGAGCGTGGAGTGCGATACGGTGGGTTGAGGCGTGCGACGATTAACAAGAAAGATCACAAGGTGCTACACGGAAGAGGGCAGCGGGCACCGCGCAATAAAGGAGGGTTGGCACAATGTGCTAAGGGTTGTCGGGTGAAGCAAAGGAGGAAGAGAAGCGTGATACAGGTGAAGGAAAGTTGCGGGCAAGGGGAAAGTGCAAACGAAAAGGGAACTTATACAAAACGGGTTGCAAGGTGCAACCTGAATAAAGAAGTTTGCAGCACTCGCACACAAACAAGGAGAGTTCGTAAGAAAACACAAGGAGGGAACCCACTAATAACGGAAGGAGCACGGGGGAGCTACATTATTAGCGAGAGAAGGAAAAATAAAAACACAGGAAAGAAGAGAGGGTCGCAAGCAAAGAGCAGAGGAAATCCCAAGGAAAGTGGAACAGCCGGTGCAGCTAAAAGAGCGCAGAAAAGAAAGCGTAACTATGCACGCAAGAGGTTAATGGGAGTTTGGCGAAGGATAGCAGCGAGAAAACGTCGGAGGGCGGTGTCCGTAATGCAAGTAGGGGAAAGCGGCGAACCTGAAAACAAGAGAAGGGGGACAGGAGCAAGGAAGGGGGGCGAACATGCTACAGAAGAGAAAGACGCCAAGCCGGAAGAAGAACTACCGCTACGC
>NW_027157416.1:1544-1973 GCF_002600585.1 Cystoisospora suis
CTTCCACCAAGGAGAACAAACAATAGGGGAGCAGGAAAGAGCGGAGCCGGTTAGGGTAACCAAATCGGTAAGGGCACAGCCAGAAGAAGAGGAGGTCAAGAAGTTAACGTGGACGCAAGAGCCAGGGAAGAGAATGCCAAAGGAAGTTTTGAAGGCTAAGAGAGAGCAGGATCGGATTCCTTTCCGGAAAGCAAGCGCAGATGAGGAACGGAGGGACCAGGAACAAAAGACGGAGGAAGGAACAGGGAAGAAGAAGTCGACCGTAGGGAAAACACAAGGAAAGAAAGAGGGAAAAAGAAAATTAGGGGAAGATACGCCATTCATCATAGCAAGCGTGGAGGAGTGGGAAAGGAAGGAAAGCGAAGCAGCGGAAAGAAAGGAAAGAAGGAGTTTGGAAGCAAGCAGTGGGGAAGAAGAGGAAGAAACGGA
>NW_027157417.1:0-390 GCF_002600585.1 Cystoisospora suis
CGCGGAGCCATCTAAGAAAGAAAGTAGCGGTACCTCGGTGAGAAAGAGTGTTGGGCCATCCGGAAGAAAGCGTACTCGGCTTCGCGGTAGAAAGAAAGATAAGCGGTGCGCGAGAAAGAAAGCTAAACCTCGCGTGGAAACGAAAGCCCGGTTTTGCGTAGGAAAGAAAGCTAAGCGTGGCGTGAGAAAGAAAGCTAAGTCTTGCGTAAGAAGGATAGCTAAGCTTTGCGGGAAGAAGAAAGCTGAGCGTTGTGTAAGAAGGAAAGCTGAGCTTTTTGTGAGAGAGGAAGTTGAGCGCCGCAGGAGAGAGGAAGCAGAGCCTCGTATGAGTGCGAAAGCTAGACTTGGCGGGAGAGGGAAAGTTCAGCGTGGCGCAAGTGAAAGGGCTAA
>NW_027157417.1:716-991 GCF_002600585.1 Cystoisospora suis
CAGGTCAGCCAAGCGAAAGCAAAAACGAAAGCGTAACAGGGCACGCAGGAGGCTAAAGGAAGTTTGGCCGAAGTCAGCAGTCAAAAAACAGCTGAGACCGGTGTGCGCAATTCAAGCAGGAGAAAGCGGAGAACCTGGAAACAAAAAAGGGGAACAGCAGGAAGGAAGGGAGGTGAACAGGTAACGGAAGAGAAAGACACCGAGCCGAAGGAAGAACTACCGCTACGCCAGGTAACCATTAACAAAATCTCTGCAACGGCACTACTCGATTCGGG
>NW_027157418.1:0-398 GCF_002600585.1 Cystoisospora suis
CCGTAAAGAGCAGGAGCCGATCACACAGATCAGCAGGGCGCGCAAAGGGACACGCCGGTACCTCAGGTTGAAGTCCCAGCGGCATTAGAAAGCTTCTAGGCCTTCTAGGGAAGGCTAACAAGCTTCACATGATCGAAAGGACTCCAACAGAAGGGCTAGCAAGCCCAGGAGAACGTGTCGGCAGGGGGGAAGTGCTGCACGTCTTTTTCTTAGAAGCCCGAAGAACGCCGGCATCATGTGCAAGAGGCTAACGCAGCCTAGAGGAACCGTGGGGACCCCCCACGACTTCTGAAAGTTAAAGGAGATCGAGGGGAGTCGATTGCGCTAGGTTTCAGCTCCGTACGAGCGAAACTCGCAGCGCTATTTACATGTCCATGTTTGAGTGGAATGTATATGCA
>NW_027157419.1:0-2153 GCF_002600585.1 Cystoisospora suis
ACCGTCTGGAATCTTTGATCCCCATCTACGTAACAAAGCCAGCCAGCCTTCTTCTTCTTTCTTATCGTTGGAGCTATGGACTAGAGATAGGGAGAGCCTCTATAAGATTGACTAGCAGCGCCGTGTTGAATTTACCTAAGACATCCGGGGAGAGCTGCGTGACGGTCGTTTGAATTTTGGCGCCTGTGGCTTTGGCCGTTCTTTTGAGATCTCCCTCTTCAACCCGACCCGCGCAGAAAATTTCGTGGTCGGCAAAATACTGCGTCGCCAAATCTCCTTCACACAAAGCAACAAGAAAAGGAAGAAGAAGAGAGTCATAAAGATAGGGATAGAGAGAGAGAGAGAGAGACGAAAAAGTACATAGGAAGATTGAGAAAGAGATACAGAAGAAGAAAGAGAGACAATTCGAGTTAAGATCGAAAGATCAAAGATAAATGATACAAGGTCGAAGAGATAAATAAGTAAATAAACGAATACATAGATACATAGACTGTTTACATATAGATCGATAGATAGATTGATTAAACATAGATAGATGGATAGATTGATTAAAGATGCATTAAAGATAGATAGATAGATTATAGATAGATAGATAGGGAATACTTTGTTGCCTTTCCCTGTCGCTAAACGTCTGTCCCTACCTACCTGTGCGAGTCTACATAATACAAATACATACACATCCTGCTCTCTCTCTCTATATATATCCATTCATATCTATCTATCTATATATATATATCTATTTATCTATAGAGAGTGTATGAACTTCCAAGATGTTTTCGTCCTTTTCTCCATCTCTCCCCCCCTCCTTTCTAGGCACATAAATAATTTACGTATCCCAATGCCTCTCTCTTTCTCCACCTCTATCTCTCTCCTATATCTATATGTGTATAGGTGGAGGCTTAATATATCGGCTATGACTGGTATGAAGATGCATATGAAAATGCCTGTTGGTACCTATGGGAAGGCGTGAGAGAACCACGTTCGCCCCGCTGGCTTGGATTTGGTTCAGCTTCTCGTATATTAAACTCCACTCTGCATCGATGATCGCTTGATACTCCTAAACAAAACAAAAAGAAGAAAAAGAAAGAAAGAAAGAAGAACACAAGAAAAGAAAGAGGGAGAAAGAAGGGTAAGTGAGGTCGTAGGCGTTAAAGACATGAGAAGCAGAAGAATGAGATAAAGCAGACAGACACGAAGCCACGAAAATACACCCTAGCCACAAGTGCATAGATCTTCTTCTTCTTCTTTTTATCTCCTTCTTCTTAGCATGCCGGCCTCTCACTGAACATCTTTCAAGAAGAACGAAAGAGAGATATCTTTGTCGAAGCAATGAAGATACATGCAGGGAGCGGCGAGGGTTCAGGTGATACTTATTCCCTCCTTGCTCTCTTCGTTCATTACGCCATCCGAGATTGAAGAAAGATAAATGGCACCTCTTTCTTTCTTTCTTTCTAACTTCTTCTTTTCTTACTAAATGGAAGAAAGAAGTAGAACACTCTGCTTGACACTTCTTCTTCTTCTTCACATCCCACCCTCCTCCATTCAAATTTTGCATACAAGGAAAAAGCAAGAAAGAAAGACGTACACAAATACACTTCAGCTGATAATCTATCTATCTATCTATCTTGGATCTATCTCTAATCTATCTTTAATCTATCTATCTTTAATCTACCTATCTATTTATCTCTTTATTTCTCTTCAATTTATTTCTGTAGAGAGAAGGGAGATAGATGAGTTTAGAGATGTGTATAAATACTAAGGACTTGTTCATGTGACTATACAGAAGTGTCTCTACTTCCTATCTACGCAGATAGAGAGAGAAAGAGACGAGAGAGAGAGAGATGTCTGTCTCTCTTTCTCTTTCTGGATAGCTGCATGACAGAACTCGAAGAAAAGAAGAGACTAAAAGAATCATTCACGCACGTACATACTTAGACATAGAAACATAAGAGACCACCTGAAGCAGCAGCAGCAGCAGCCCTCCGCATCTCTCATCTAACTCTCTCTTTCTCTCTCTCGAAAAAAACGTATCTCTACATATATATATATACATAAATATATACACTATACATATCCAGAGAGAGAGAGAGAGAGAGAGAGAGAGAGAGAGAAGGAGAGAGAGAGAGAGAAGGAGAGAGAGAGAGAGAGAAGGA
>NW_027157419.1:2176-2299 GCF_002600585.1 Cystoisospora suis
TCTTTCTCAGCCTTCAGCTCTAGCTCGAGGTTGAGGAGGAGAATCTTCGCGTTAAGAAATTTCTTCGGCTGCTGTTCAAAGCCTGCGTAGGAGAAGGTCTTGGCAAATCCAACTCCTTGGATG
>NW_027157420.1:0-5589 GCF_002600585.1 Cystoisospora suis
GGGGGGGGAGAAGAAGAAGAAGGGGGGGGAGAAGAAGACATGGTCGAGCTGTAGACGAGAAGATGCTTGAAGATGAAGAAGAAGAAGAACAAGAAGGGGGAAAAAAGAGAGATGGAGAGAGAGGAAGAAAGAGTGAAGAGGAAAGAAGAAAGTCAGGAGAAAGAGAAGGAAAGATAGGATCGAAGGAGGAGAAGAAAGAGAAACAAATCGCGCGGTTCTGGAAGGACAGACAAGAAAGCCATAGTCCTTACTACGAAGGACGAGAACATAGACGGAGAGAAGAGAAAGAAGTGTAGAAAGAAGGAAAGGGAAAACTGGAGATCTTTAGTTTCATCTGTGAGACATTCTAAAGGCGAAAGCCATCGAAAGACCAAAGAAAAGAAGGGAGAAAGAGAGAGGAAGAGGGAGGGAGAGAGAGAGAAAGAAAGAAGGAGAAAATTTCTCTCAGTGATAAGACGTGAAATTCCTGTCAAAGTGGTGGAGAGAAAAAAGACCGAAAACAAAAAGAAGAAGAAGAAAAGATGAAGAAGGAGGAGAGACTGAGGATAAAGAGAAGTGAGAAGGAATATGAAGACAGAAGAGAGAGAGGTAGATCTAGAAAATGAGAAAAGAAGAGGTGAAAGAAGAGAGGAACGAAAGCTCGTGAGTGAACTACCAAAAGTCGAAGAAGGAGACCGAGACACTCGATCGACGTGTTCTTTCTTCTTCTTGCTTCTCCGCGTGGTCTTGCGGCGAGAGAGAAGAAAGAGAGAAACCTTTCGAGGTAAGGTTGTCTTGGGGAATAGAAATGGGGTGACTGAAGTGAAGAGAAAGAAGAAGAAGAGGAAGGAGGGAGAAAAGAAAAGAAAGACTTTTCGTAAAGAAGGGATCGAAGGAGACATCAGCACAAGGGAGAAGAAACGACGGTGCGAGCGATCGATCGATCAATCGATCTCTCCCTCTTACGAAAGCAGCTTCGACGTGGAACGGAAAGAAAAGAACATTGGCGTAGAAGCGTTTCTACAAGAATGACAAACCAAAAGAGAGAGAAGAAGGGCCGAAAATTGAGAAGTCTTCTTGCGAGTGAAAAAAGGAACTCCCGATGGTCCTGCCTGACTGCTTCCGTTGCGCTGTACATACACCCCGTCCCGTTGATGGAGTCGAAGATTCATAAGACACGTCTCGTTCTCAGGAGATTCTTTTGCAGACTTAGAGAATGACTTCTCTTAGGAGAAACAAACGAATCAAGAAGATAAATTCCACAAAAAGGAAAGGAAAGACAGGTCGTAAAGTTCTTTTCTTTCACGTGCACGAGATAGCAAGCTACAGGAAGGAGAGAGACCTCTCTCCGCCACGAGGTGACGACGGCGAGTGATAAGAAAGCAAGAACGCAGTCAACTTTGGGAAAGAAATAGAGGAAGAATAAGACAGCAAACCAACGTCAAGATAGAAGATTCTTTCTAAAATAGGACCAAAAATGCCGAGAGAGTTCTTTTCATGTGGCACATCTTCTTCCTCTACACGACCCAACACGCAAGCACCGTCACCGTCGATTGTTTCGAGGAAGCATCGCTCTCCCCCTCGTTCCTCGCCCTGTGTCTTTGGTTCCCTCTCTGTGTACTATCTGTCTAAACAGAAGACATTCTATTCTTGCTAGGAGAAAGAGAAGCAAATAGACCTCCCATCTCTACATTCCTGTCATTTTTCAGAAGACAAGAGAGGAAGGACAAGGATCCAGATATCGACACCATACAAGTCCTATCACCTCCCTCTCAACTCGCACATCTCCAGAAAGATGTTTCGCTAAACTATCTGTTAAGCAAAGAAGGAAAGGATGAAGACAAGCCCCGTCTCTCTTGATAGACCTCTTTCTTTTTCTTTCCCTATCCTTCTCTCTACCCTTCGCTCAGTGAAGTTTCTATAAGAAGACGAGTTGTGGTTTCCTAGTATCGAGGAGAAGAAGATGCGCGGGTTCGATTCCCACCGCGCAGACAAGAAGATCACTCGGTCGCATCTGTAGAAACTGCCTGACTGGTATAGGTTTCCATAGATAAAAGAGAAGCTTGGTATGAGAGACAAAGCAGGACAGAAGAGTTACATATCAGGATAGACCTTCTGTGGAGAAAGAGTTACAAAGAGATGTCCGTGAAAGAGGACAGCTTGATTGATGTGAGAGTGAAGGGGAGGAAGAAAAAGAAGACGAAGAATTTTTCCATTGCGAATCTACTTCTCTTTCATCCTAAAAGATACAAGAGGGAAGGCTTATTATAGAAGCACAACGAAAATATCGAATAAAGATCTCACATAAATAAGATGGAAACGTGAAAGGATCGTTAAAGAAGAGAATTCCCTCTCTCTATTTTAGGTGACCTGCTGGATTGGTAGGTAAACTCTCCTCTTTCTTTCTTTCTCTTCTTTAGAAGGGTTGAACTACACCTACAGGATAGAACAACATCGGTAGATGTATCAGGTCCCTCCCTATACACTCGAAGCTCCGTAGCTCGACCATCGATCGATGGTGGAAGACCGAGTCTGCAGAAGCCGTCATGGCACACGAAGCACATTAGAGTGCATGCAATCTAGATCCACAAACTCTCCAAGTGACACCTATTAGAAAAAGAGAGAAGTTTTCTTTCTCCATTTCTTTCCTCTTCTCTCTCCATGATCGATTGGCTAAGAGAAACCACCACAGCAAGCTATAACGATAGACACGCAGCTGTGGGACTGGGGAGATCTTCTCTCTCTAACCTCTACCTTTCGTTCAACGTGCTTCTTTCTATCTGTTTTCTTAGCGTGTTAACAAGCAAGGAAAAGAAGAAGAAGGAGACAGATAGATGAGTGGATGAAGAAGAAGCAGAAAGAAATATCTTGTTCTGCTTGTGTAGGGAGGGCGACTTTACGCAGGAGAGAAGCAAATCTCGTCGCGGCCCTGGGAGAAGAAGAAAAACGTTCTTTTCTTTCGACCGTGTCGATTCTCTTCTTCTACTTCATCCCCGACAGAGGTGATAAAATTTGAAGTGAATTTTCTTTCCCTTTCCCCCGTTTTTCTCTTCTTCCAATTGTTCCTATTGTTTTTTTTTTCCCGCGTCGTACCTATACGGTTTTTTTCTGGTGTATGTACACCTCAAAACGAGGTGATATGAACAGTCAAGTATCTTATTTTTCTTTCCCGTTATTTTCTATCTTCACTTGTTTTACCTCTTTCTCTTTTCTTTTACATTTTTTTTTGTAAGCATTTGTCGTAGTCGCTGCTGTAAGCGTTTAGGTTTCTCACTTTGTATAAGGTGTACATACACCTCAGTTTCCCTGTTGGCTTTTCACTTTTCTTTTTTCGTTCTTCTAGGGGAGATCACATGAGACGTTTGTAGAGCGTATCGACGTTCTTTCTCCTCACTGGGGCTTGCAAAAAGATTTGGTCCTAGATACCTTTCTCTTCTTTCTGTATTTTCTATATCTTCTGTTGATCCCTAAACACCTTTACCTTGAGTAGTAAGGATACATTCTCTTTTCCTTTCTCTCTTCTTTGCTCCGTCTTTCCTCATCTATCAAACACCCTTTCTTCTCTTTTCCTGTCTCTCCTTTCTTCTCCAGCCACTTCCAAAACTCCTCTTTTTTTTACGCATTCTCTCGCCCTTCTTCTCTTCCTGTTTCGTTCTTTTTCACAATGGAAGACCTTGAGAATACAAAGAAGCGCAAGAAAAAGTCCCTTCCTTCCTCATCCTCTCCTTCTCAAGAGGACAGAGGCGAGGAAGGACAGAAAGACATAGAGAACGAATCCGAAAGCACCGACAATAAGAACGATCTCTATTCTTCTTCTTCACATCGCGATTCTTCTCTCCTCCGTCCATCATCCATGCCTTCGTCTGTTCATCCGCGCGCCGCATTTAATGCATGCCTGCAACAAGCGGTTTACCCACATGTGCGATCCTTCGATACATTCGCTGAGGTGTATGTACAGGAGATGGTCAAAGACCTTCCTGTCTTTTACGTCGATCCAAATTATGAACCGGAGAAACATGAAGCAAATCCTTACTATACTCCTTCAGATTGTACGTACAAATCTCACTACACTTCAAGAAGCTTCTTTTCTCTTCTTTTCTCCCCTCTCCCATCTACCGCCTTGTCGTTCAGTCTTCTCGTCGATATATATATCACTCTCCGTATACATCACATGCCTATCTCTATACTTGTATGTATATATGTATATGTATACGTATGTATACATATGTATAGGTATACGTATGTATATATATGTGCAGAAATGGAGACTTCCGTGACCACCAGACATTCTTGAGCTGCATATATGTATTTATATAGAGAGAGATATACATATGTATATGTACATATAGTTATATATATATATGCTATATACATGCATATACGTGTGTATACATATTTATATTTATATATTTACATATGCAGCTCAAGCATCTCGGATGGTCACGGGGAACGTTCATTTTTCTGTTTGTCCTTCTGTCTTTCTTTGTTTCTTTTTCCTTCTCGGTTTGAATGAAGTCCCGAAGATGTCGACGCGTGAATTTCGTGTAGCTATAAGAGGTGCTGTATTACCTCTCTATCTTTCTGTATGTGGCTAGTGAGACTTTTGTGTATGTAATCCTCTTTCTTTAGATGAAGAATAGAGGGACAGACACTCCGTCGGAGATCGATGTGGAGACATACATAGCGAAAGGGCGTTCGTAGAGAAGATATTTCTTCTTCTTTTTCTTCTTTGTTTCATTCAACTTAGCTACACTGACTAACGCCTCTTTTTTCTCCCGTTCTCGCTCTTCTTCTCTCTGTCTCTCTTCTTTTGTATCTTCTCTTTCTCTCTGTTCTTTGACGACAATGCCGTCTTTCGCTGCTAAGGGACTTCCTTCCTTTTTCTTCTCTCATTGGAATGGATCTCTTCTTCCTGAGTTTATCCCCATTCCTATCTGTCTATCCATCACTCTTTCTATTCCCTTGTCTCTCGGTAACTTTATCTTCCTGACCCATCTGTAAATACACCCGAAGAGAGAAGTCTCTCTCCTTCTTTCAAGTCCTCTCATTTCCCCACTCTTTCCCAGACAGAAGCGTGCATGCATCTTACTCACCTTCTGCTCTGTAAGCATTTCTTCTCTCTCCTTCACCTTTCTTCTCCCACCCCATCTTCTTTCTTCATCTTCTCTCTCTTTCAAACATCCATTCCTTCCTCTCTTTTTTCGTCTGCTCTTAGCTTTCTTGTGTGTTTCGTGTCCTCTCTTCTTCTTCTTCTTCAGATATCAAGCTCGCGATCTCTTCTGTTTCTCTCGGTCCGCCTGTTCGTTTTGACTCTTCTTCGTCTCTTCGCCCTGATCTTTCTTCTTCTTCTTCGTCTTCTTCTTCTCCATCTTCTTCGTTGGATCGCCTTCTATTACTTCCTCGCCAGTGTCGGGAGTCGCATTTAACCTACGGTTCCCCTCTTAAGGTGTCTTTTCTTCTTAGTCGTAACAAGGACGGATCGACTCTTCGAAAAGATCTTATCGTTGGTCTCGCACCTCTCATGGTCAAAAGCAACCTCTGCACAACCAGAGGTATCCCCACATACACATACACATATGTATGTATATATATACATATATATGTATGTGT
>NW_027157421.1:0-521 GCF_002600585.1 Cystoisospora suis
CTTCCGCAATTTCTATTGCTCCGATGCACTGAAATTTTCCCTTTTTCACCCATCTTCTGAATTGCGAAGTGGAGCATGTTCCTACTTCGCCCTCCGTTTCTTCCTCTTCTTCCCCACTGCTTGCTTCCAAACTCCTTCTTTCCTTTCTTTCCGCTGCTTCGCTTTCCTTCCTTTCCCAATCCTCCACGCTTGCTATGATGAATGGCGTATCTTCCCCTAATTTTCTTTTTCCCTCTTTCTTTCCTTGTGTTTTCCCTACGGTCGACTTCTCTTCCCCTGTTCCTTCCTCCGTCTTTTGTTCCTGGTCCCTCCGTTCCTCATCTGCGCTTGCTTTCCGGAAAGGAATCCGATCTTGCTCTCTCTTAGCCTTCAAAACTTCCTTTGGCATTCTCTTCCCTGGCTCTTGTGTCCACGTTAACTTCTTGACCTCTTCCTCTTCTGCCTGTGCTCTTACCGGCTTTGTTACCTTTACCGGCTCCACTCCTTCCTGCCCCCCTGTTGTTTGTTCTCCTTGGTGGAAG
>NW_027157421.1:917-1143 GCF_002600585.1 Cystoisospora suis
TTTTCTTACTGCTGTACTCTGCCAAACTTCCAATAGCCTCCTGCGTACACAATTATACTTTCTCCTCTGCGACAAGCAATTTAGGAATGTCTTTCTTTCTTGAAGTAGTAGCACGTAAAGCCTTTTCCGTGTCCGGAACTGTCCCGTCGTGAGGGCCTCTGTTGTCGGGGCCTTCTGACATCATTCCGGGGCGGACCTTGTAGGCGTCGGCCATACTGCTCCCTCC
>NW_027157422.1:0-243 GCF_002600585.1 Cystoisospora suis
CCCCAACCTCCTCCTTTCCTCTTTCTCCGCGGCTCTGCTTTCCTTCCTCTCCCAATCTTCCACGCTTGCTAGGATAAATGGCGTATCTTCCCCTAAGCTTCTTCCTTCCTTGACCTTTCTTTGTGTTTTTTCTATGGTTGCCTTCTTCCCGGATCTTTCCTCCGCCTGTCGCTCCTGGTCTTTCTGCTCTTCTTCTGCACTTGCTTTCCGGAAAGGGATTCGATCCTGCTCCCTCTTATTCTT
>NW_027157423.1:0-217 GCF_002600585.1 Cystoisospora suis
CTGCAGGCGCAGGGCGGAACTGTTGTCAAAATGCCGACGAACGGACGAGGGCGTAGTTGTTCGCCGCTTTGCCTCTGAGCAAGAGTGACCTCCCTGCGGTGTTCGCAGCACAATGGCTCTGGAAAGCAGAAAACCAGAGGCGTGTCCGTCCAGCGACATGAGCATAACGCTGGGGTTGGCGAGAGCCCGCATTGCGAAACGCAACCTTTGTACCTCT
>NW_027157424.1:0-300 GCF_002600585.1 Cystoisospora suis
GTGTCCGTGCTCGAAACAGTGGTACAGTTCGACTGCGCTGCAGGCGCAGGGCGGAACTGTTGTGGAAATGCGGACAAACGGAGGAGGGCGGAGTTGTTCGCCGCTTTGCCTCTGAGCAAGAGTGATCTCCCTGCGGTGTCCGCAGGACACTGTTTCTGGAAACCAGAAAACCAGAGGCTTTTCCGTCGAGCGACATCAGCAGTAGCGCCGGGGTTGTCGAGAGCCCCCGTTGTGAAACACAACCATTGTACCTCTGAGAAAACCACGGGATGAGAACCCACGTCGGAGTGGAGACCGAGT
>NW_027157425.1:0-221 GCF_002600585.1 Cystoisospora suis
GGCCAAAGAGGACACATGGTGGCCAGCTGCCCGCTTAAGGGCGCAAAAAACTAGGTTCTCGGCGTGGACGGGGGGGCCGCGTCGAGCGCAGGAGCAGACCTCCCCAACTCAAGGGCAACGTGAAGTACTCTAAGACGATCGAGTCGCGGCCAGATGCGGCCGTTTCAAGCGCTAAGGCAGAGAGCAGGAGACCCAGTGAGGGCGGTAAGGTGCCGAACGTG
>NW_027157426.1:0-4286 GCF_002600585.1 Cystoisospora suis
CCCTCTCTCCTTACCGGTATTGCAGATGACTGAGTCAGATGACTGATTCGATAGGGTGTTCAGACGAGCGAGGAGGCAGGGAAGAGCAAACAATGGGCTTGACCCTTTGGACCGTGTAGCGGTACCCCCGTGCCCCCCCTTCGAGTCGTGTCGCCGCTCGGCACTAGACCACATTTCTTCCCCACACAGACACGAGCAGATGAAGCGGCAGCCGCAGCAACTTTAGTAAGTCTGGCAATAGCCCCGATCGGTGGTGCTTGTGCCTTCCTTCCCGGGCGTGGTGATACTTGTTCGGGGCCATCCAGTAGTGAGCTCGTCTTTCGACACTTTCAGATAATTCCCAACTTTTGCGGACAAGAGGGACGACGATGGGGATGGGAATAATGGAAGCGTAACATAATCTTTCGTATATGTGGGGTGCTGAGGTTTGGGGACGTACACTCTGGATCGCTACTGCGACTGCATCTGGACAGTCCCTCCCAAGCTAACACGGTAGAATACTTCTTCGTGCTGGTATATCATCTGTCTTTTCAAGATTGAAAGACAGCTCGTGCTTGTCTGGGTCTGCTGAGAGAAACACGGCAAGCCAGTGTTCCGCGGCATTCATTCCAGAGTCGCTACGACGTTTTGAATACACGGTGTACGTAACTATTCGGTGTAAGCAGAGAGGTTCTGAGCAGCAAAGGGACGGCGGCTGCGATTCGAGGGAAGCAGAGACTGAAAAGGAACTTAGTAAGATCGTAGACATTCTTGCTTTGAGATGACCGCCAGACTAGGAATCACTGAGCTGCTCCTCGTGCTGTTCTGCATGCGACCTCGAAGTATATAGGCTTCTTTGTAGGGCTTATTCAGAGGTGCACATGCTACGCATCATGGATTGTTGACGAGGTGTCCGGAATTGTCTAGAGGCATTGGCTGTGGACGGCCTGTTCGAAATCGTCGTCTGTCTGTTCGTTTCTCTCTGCCTGTCCCCCAACTTTGAAGGGAAAGAATGGATAGAATGGCAATGGGTACAGTCAGTGCGAAAGAGGCAAAAGAGGGAGAGGATGTAGAGCGGGAAGGGAAGAGCCTAATGCCAAGGCGTTTTCAGGTACTTGTCCTCTTTTAAAGAAGGCACCAGGAAACTTCTCGGTCTGTCTTTCCATTCGACGCATCTTCTTGTTGAGTCGAGTAATGTCAGGTCATCTCTATTGGGTGCGTCGCTCACATCAGTCTCTGCGGCTAGCCCGCTTGCAAGGCTTTTCTCATTTAGATACACACAGTCGAGTTTCTAAGCATCTAGACTTGTGATTCGTTCGGAGAAAATATGCAGGCGAGTGCAAGTCTTGTCCGAACATCGTTATTTGAAACCTCTCCTAGTCGAGCACTATGACGCTTCGTCTTCTTGCTACTCCGCGGGTCGCAAAGACAGAGTCTCGAGACGAAGAGCCATAGTACTAGAGTAGGAAGGGGGGTCCCTAACGACATGAAAAGCTAAAAGAACTCACCGTAATCTTCAGTTTTCTTCAACTAGCAAGCGTGATGATAGATCGAGTTGTCCTTATCGTCACCCGGCCACTCCAACTCTGGAATAAAGCTGCCTGATAGTGATAGCTAGAGTCTCCCCGTTCTAGAAAGAGGAAAAGCCGGTGAAAGCACGCTATTCTAAAGAGAAAAAGGAAGCCTCGCTACCAAATCAGAAGACTTCTCGCACTTGGCATAGTCGTAGATCGGCCCGCCAAACAAGAAGACCGCGCAGAGAGCTAACAGGGGGGTGTGTGAGGACAAACGGCCGCTCTCTGATGGCTCCCCTTCGGGGGGCCAAACACCGGTGTGCTCGCTAGCCCCGTGTCTTCCGCATTTCGATCCGGACGAGCGTAGCCCTATCGAGACGCTAAGAAGCGAGCATGAGCGACAGAAAGAAATGGAGGTCAGGGGGGTTTGAAATGCCTGGAATGCTCACCCGTTTCTTTTATTTTGGCGTTTACGGGTGCGCCGCTGCTGCGATTCTGCTAGGACTGTTGAAGCTCTCAAGCGTTCACGCTTACAGCTATCCACAGCAGAATCTCTTCTCGGAATTCATTCCGAGTGTGTTACGTGTAAAAATAATGAGGTTCCCCAAGTCCTCACCGTTCGGGTGGCTTGCAGCCGGGCAACGCCGAAAGGCGACCCAGGCCGGGAAAAATCTGCAGGAGGAAAAGGAAGATTTCACTAAGAAGAAGGCGGGAGAAGGGCAAGCAAAGGGCAGCAAGCCACGACAGTTGCCTTCATCGTCTGCAGGGGGGTGTTTCTCCTCGTGCTTACCAAGGTGCCTGCGCTTCGGCAAAAGGAAGAGAGCCACCGAAGCCAAGGCCAGCCCGAGCCAAGAAGAGGAGAGAGACGAAGAAAAAGAGGCTTCCACATGCCTCCATCGTTCAGACGTCTCTCGGGTAACGCCGAGGCAACCCGGAGTGACATCGCCTCTCCCGAAGTCCATGGAATCCCCCGCTTTCGATCGACTGTTTGCTTTGGGCGGACTCCTGGTCAGCGAAGACAAGAAAGGAGAAGACGAAGCCGCCGGACTCTCGTGCCTCGACAAGGACGACGACTGCTCGAGTGTGGAAGAAGTCGAGAGGGACCGTCGTGACGACTTCAACGGAAAAGAAGAAAGCTACGACGGAGAAGAAGTGATGGAGTGGCTTGTACACATGGATGCGAATGGCATCGTAACGGCCGGGGTGAGCCGTACCTGTCGAGGCGAACGGACCGCCATAGTGTTTATGTACTATGCTGAAGAGGACGGAGCAGGAGCGACTTGGCGAGAGGAAGCCCCCCCCGAGTGTGCGGCCGAACACATCCAGGAGAAAAACTACGTTATGTTGATGGACGACGTGGAGACATGTCAGCCTGAGTGTCTCTCGGTCGGGAAGTTCATTGGACCGGCGGTTCCTCTCCCCCCCTTGTGCGAGGATGCAAGCAAGGGATCTCCTGGAGTTCCTCAGTCAAGCGTCGCTTTCAAATCGTGTTGGTCGCCCTTTTCAGATGCAGGACGAGTGCGCTTCTTCGCGTCGCTCCTTTTCAAGTCGAGCAGAGAGGAGCAACTTCAAGGCTTCGCTCCCAACAGAAGTGGAGCAACGCGCTTCCTGGCTGCCCTCGGAGAGCTCCTCGACAAGGAGAACAAAGACGAAAAGCAGGCCATTCTCCCTGCTATGGAGATTATGCGAGGGCAGGAGGAGCCTCGGGACTCTGACAAGGAAGAAGTTGAGGTCTCGGAAGCAAGGAGTAGTAGGAAGGAGACCAAAGGACTGGTGGGTGGACTAGGCAGGCTGACTGGGGTGGAGCGCTATGGGCCGCAGACGAAGTGGCCCGTCACGAAGAAGAAGAAGCGCAAAAAAGTGACGGCGATCAACAAGGATAACGACAGGGGAAGGGTCACAACGAGATTCGAGGTGCCTCTCCAGTGGAAGCCCCCCAGTCACTCTTCTCTTCTGCTCCTGTTGCCGCCGAGCCTGCTAGTTGGAGGTGCCCGCCCTCGGAATTCGAAAGACTTCGTCGAGAATGGCCTCTCGACCTTCCTCTCTAGCAGAGTGGTGAGTCTCCATATCAATCTTTCAGACGCAGATCGATTCATGTGTAGAAATTTATCTTGTTGTGTAGGTATCTAGATCTGTATGTGCAGCAGTGAACTATCTGCAGCAGCAGCAAAAGTATGTGCGTGTGCGAGTACGCTATGGGGTGGCTTGGCGGATAGCTCAGCTCAAGTTTAATGCTGCTGCTTCGATCTTGCTTTCCTCCACCTCTCGCATGAGGTGGACGACCTCTGTGCACCTCCTGCCGGTTATGAATCTTTGCTGCTTTGCTTGTCTGCGTTTCCGTTCTACCTCAGGCGGGCTGGCTCTACTGGAAGGAACGACACGACAGCAGCAGGAGTGCTGTTGGCGAAAAGACGAGCGCCGGAAGAGCAGCAGCTGCTGACCCAGCAGCGGAGGAGCAAGAGGCAGGAAAGCTGGAGAAGCTTGGAGGAGTCTTGCTGTTTGCTCGCGTGTGAACAGAGTTGATAATACTTGACATAAAATGCATGCATGTACAAGTGTATTTAAAAAAAAAAAAAAAAAAAAAAAAAAGAAAAGAAAAAAAAAAAAAAAAAAAAAGATTTTCTTTTTCTCACCATAGGTATTGAAGCTCTTCGCTTCTTTCTTTCCCCTTGTTGGCCCCCCCCCCCCCTCGCATGGATACTTCATCTCCTTTCCCTGGGTCTTTCCTTCTCAAACCCGTCTTCTTCGCGTCCAGCATCTCTTCGAGTGTCTGCATGCAAGGGGGGGCAACAA
>NW_027157426.1:4306-4725 GCF_002600585.1 Cystoisospora suis
CGGGCATGCAGAAGAGAGAAGAAACGAGACAGACTGGAGAAGGTCATAAGAGCGATGGCGGTCGCTCTTGTGATGCTTATCTCGTTGCTCTTCCTATCAGTGGCCGCCACCACTGAGAAGAAGAGTAACGACGTCTCGGGAGACTCTTCTTGCCGTCTCTTTCTTTCTTGACTAACGTTTCCCGTCTTTCTCTGCCGTTTCCTTTCCTTCCTTCCAATCCCTTCAAGACGAGAGAGAGAGCTCAGGAGGGATTCAGCGACTTCGACGAAGATAGATGGAATAGAGGAGGAGGACGGTGGGCCATGCGTGCGGAGGAAGAAGAGCGACAGCAGGATCTCAGTGTTTTGCTTCTTTACGGCGATCAAGGACAGCAGGCAACGCAAGAAGGAAAACGAATGAAGAAGAAGATTTCGACCCCT
>NW_027157427.1:0-2726 GCF_002600585.1 Cystoisospora suis
ATCTTTGATATGCCTGTCAATCTACGTAGGACACCCACGTCTTCACATATAGCCCTATAGGTATAAATACACATGTATCTTTGCATATATATATATATATATATATTTAGACGGATCTGAATGTATAAAAAGATAGCAAGCAGAGACAGGGAGGTGAAGAGATCTAGAGAAATAAGGAGGAAAGTTTAGAAAAGAAAAGACGACAAGAAAACTCAAAGGGATCTCCAAGAAGGGGGACATGCAGGGACGAAACACATACGTACATATACACATGTGCAGATCTATCTATCTATCTATCTTTAATCTATCTATCTATTTATCTATCTGTATATAGATGGATAGACTGATAGAGAGCGATAAAGAGAAAGATAGAGATGAAGAGAAGAGAATAGAAGAGAGAGAGAAAAGCTTACAAGTTTGAGAAGGGGGAGAAGCTTCAATTGTCCTCCCTGAAGAAGCTTGATAAATCGACTTATATAGAGTAACTTGACTCTTAAGAAGCTTTTACTTTCCCGAGAAGTCATGAGACTTGTACTATTCCTCTGTCGATTTTCTTCGCTTTTCGTTCCCCTTTCGTTTTCCTTTTTGACCTTTCTTTCTAGATGTTCTTTGTCATTCTCGTCTATCTTTCCTTTCTCTTTCTCTCTCTCCTCTTTTTTCTCTCTCTCCTTCTTCTTCTCCTCCCTTGGATGATCCGTGTGACTCCTCCTTCCACCAAATGGAGAAAGATCTTGCTCGTCTTGTGTATGCCTCGAAGAAATCTGTCTCTCTCTCATCTTCAACTTCTTCTCACCTTCCTCTTCGTCTTCTTCTCCCCGCTTTCTTTCTTCTTCTTCTTCATTCTCATCTTCTACTTTATCTTCTTCATCTTGATTGCTTGAGAAGCACGAAGAAGTTTGGGCCCAGTGTATGTACAGCCTGCGTTTCTCTCTGCATCCATTGGTAGTGCCGTGAAGTTCTTTCCTAGCTGTCTCTCCTTCCCGAAAAGAAGAAAATGTGACGAAGGCATATCCTCCTTTCTTTCGCAATTGCAGCACTCGACCGTAATGAGAGAAAGTGGAAAGTAGAGACTCCTCATCCCAACTTCGGCTTATACCTCGAACTGAAAAGAGAGAAAAGAAAAGAAAAGAAAAGAAACGTTCAGTCGCATCTTCAAAGATTAACAAAGAAGGAAAGAAAGAAAAGGAGAAAGAAGGAAAGGAAGAATGTGACGCAAGCTGTATGTACACCAGGGATAGACGATATCTAAGGAGTACTCTCGAAAGGAAGAAGAAAAAGAAGAAAGACAAAAGTCAAAGAGAGAATGAAACTTCTATAATCCTTCTTCTTCTCTCTAGTCCAAACCCTTCACGCACATACATACATACCTACATATATATATCTATATATATAGAGAGAGAGAGAGAGAGGGAGAGAGATAGAGCGATGGATATAGGGCAAAAGACTTTCTTACCCCCGCTCCGGAGCGTTAAAGCCCGTCCATTAACCTATCTTTGATCTATTGATCTATTTATCGACCTATCTATCTTTGATCGATCTATCTATCTAAAGGCAGTGAAGAGAGACTAAACAAACAGGCGGCGTGTGAAGGGACGGTTGACGAACGCTAGAAAGGAGTGAAAATAAGAATAGTAAAGTGGCTGTCGAGTTTGAAGGAAGGAGAGAAAGAAAGAAAGAAGAAAGAAAGAAAGAAAGCAGAAAGAAAGAAGAAAGAAAGAAGAGAGAAAAGCATTTGGGTCTTTTCCCCTTTTTCTCCTTTTCTCTTTTTTGATCTCTTTCTACTCGGGCAAAAGGGTAAGATAGAGACATTCTTTAGACGAAAAGATGAGACAGGTACATCGATAGGGTAAGATAGATAAAGAGATGTAGGCAGATTGATAGAAAGATAGATTAAGGATAGACAGACAGAAGGTAGAAAGAGGGGAAGAAGAGCAAGCAGAAGAAGAGCCAACGGCATAGAAGAAAAAGAAAAAGAGAGGCATTTCTCCCCGTGACTCTTCAGTGTTCTCTTTTCTTTCTCCTCACATTAGACAAGAGAGAAGAAGAAGAAGGAAAAGAGAAAGTAGCAGAAAGAGCCTTTCTTTTTCGACTTCCGCGGCGAAGGCACTGTATCACATCGAAAAGACACATATGCATATGCTCTATCCACTGGCCCTCTAGATGAATATGTATAGATATGTATCTATCTACCTACATATATGTATATGTATAACTATATCTATATCTATATATATTTGTATATAGAGAGAGACAGAGTATATATATAGGTGTCTATTGTGAACTTACCGTAGAGTTTATAGCAGGGAGTTGCCTGCGATTCAGCCTGACGCAAAGAAGAAGAAGAGTGAAGAAGAGAAGAAGAGAGAGAAGAAGAAGGACGTTGAGAAGACAGAGGGGAACACGAAGATACCGTCGACAGAGAAGATGGAGGTGTAGATACACCTGAACCCTCTGTATGGGGAGAAGAAGATGAAGAAGAAGCAGTAGATTTCTTTGGCTCTTCCAAAGATCTTTCTAACTTTTTCTTTTCTCTAACCTGAGATATTTCCTTCTCTTGCTGTCTTTTCACCTCCTGGATTCTCTTCTCTCTTCTCTCTCTTCCTATTTGTCTATCCTTGGCATCTTTCTTTCTCTTTTCTTCTTCTTCCTTCTTGTCTCGCGTCGGATCTAGACCTTTCTCTTCTTCTTCTTCATCTTCTTCTCCTTCTCTTTATCTTCTTCTCCTT
>NW_027157428.1:0-3337 GCF_002600585.1 Cystoisospora suis
GTTGAGAAACAGCAGGACGATAGGAAGCATCGTGATAGGTGTAGAAGTATCGTGAGAGCGGAGAAGACGCCGCAACACACAGACAGACAGCAGAAGACAGACAAGAAAGCAAAGAGAGAAGAGAAATACAGACGAGTTTCAATCTCTCCTGGTGCATCCTTACCTATCCGTACGACAGAAGACATAGAGAGTTATGATAGTCACCGCAGACATGAGGAGCACTACTATTACTGCTATAAAGTTACGATCTATACTAGTACCACTACTCCTACTGTATGGTCGATGAGAAGGAGGAGGAGAAGTGAGCTAAAGAAGAGAAGAGAAGAGAAGCAGAGCAGTCATCAAGCCAAAGAAGAAACGATGGATATGCCCAACCTATCGATCAGATGTGAAGTGAAAGAAAGAAAGAAAGAGAGAAGAAAGAAAGAGCTAAGGAAAGGAGTGAGAGATAGGGAAGAGACAAGAAAGACATCGGAGTCGGCTCTAGAGAAGTCCTGAGGAGAAAAACGAGGTGGTCATACCAACGTAGATATAGATACATAGGTAAGTGGTGAATGCTTCTAGCTTCATATACATAGACATAGAGAGAGAGAGAGAGACTGATAGACATCTATATCTATCTACCTACATATATGTAGATATGTTTTCAGCTATGTGTGGGGCGAGATGGAGACAAGGAGAAGAGATCTAGAATGGGTTTAAAGGAAAGAGAAGTAAGGAGAGAAGAGAAAGAAAGAGAAGGACAACGTAGGAAGAGAGAGGGGGGTTGGAGAGGCTCTTGAAGTCATGGTGAGAGCTACTCATAGATCTAGAGAGAGATAGAGAGATCGATATTTATATCTAGATACCGGAAGAAAGAAATGGGGAAAGAGAGAAACACCCTAGACGGAAGGAAACGCGAAGAAGAAGAAGACATTTGAAAAAGAAAAAAGACCATAGACACCTGAACAGAAAATCCTTGAATGAAAGGATAGACAAGAAGATAAGTAGTTCGCCATAGAGCGAAAGAATGATGCGAGAGACCTAGGTATGTAGAGAGAGAGATATAGAGAGAGAGAGACAAGTAAGAGCAAGAGAGAGAAGAGATTTAGAAACTTGAGACAAAGAAGAGGAAAAGCAAGACCCTTCCCTCGCTCTCCGCCTCCTCTCCTCCCCCCCTGAAGAATGCGCAAGACTTCCGAAGACAAAGTAGCTAGGAGAAAGAAAAAGCTAGGAAAGTTCTTTCGAGCAGAGAGATAAGCTGAAGATGCCTAACAAATAGAAAAGGCTGTTTGATGTGTGTAGATCAAGTGAAAGGAGATGTATAAAGGATGAAAAGAGAAAGAAGGTTGGGTCGTTTCTGGAGACAGACAATTATCTCTCTCTGTTAAGTGAGAAGATGTTAGAATACCAAGAAGGGGGCGCTTGAGTATCTCTGCTGTATAGACAAGTAAGGAAGGACGTCTTTCTATTGCTTTTCTTTTCTTTCCTTTACCTGAAAAGAACGGACTCCTTCTCATGATCGAGAGACTTGAGAAGAAGTAAAGTCGCCTGCTTGCCGCCATGTCTCTTAACAGAATACAAATGATTCATCTTTACAACGATAGGTGTCTCTTCCTCACATAAAGCCTTCTCTAATTCAGATAGAGTCGGAAGATTAAAGTAATTTACTCCTTCTTCTTCTTCTCTTTCTTTTTCCGTCTCTTCCTCTCCTGCGATAGAAGGACAGCTAGGGAGATATTCTTCTTCTTTCTTTGGAGGTGCAGCCAGAGAAGAAAGAACTTCTCCTTTAGAGGAAGAATGGCCTTCTTCTTGCGAAGATCTCTTCGACTCACCCATGGTTGGGAGGGAGAGAAAGACAAGAAAAGGAGCGAAAGAAGAAAGAGAAAAGAAAGGAAGAAGAGAGATTGAGAAAGGGAAACAAAAGAAGAAGAGGAGTGAAGAAATCTTTGGTCCAAGTGGTGTATGATGGATTTGAACAAGAAAAGAAACTTCGAAGGAGAGGGAAGGATTGAGTCTGCCTTTGTCAGAGGAAAAACCCGGTCATCAAGTTAAACTGGGGATGGGGTGTATATACACCCCAAAGACATGAAGGACAATGACCAGTGAAACGCATGGCATTTCGAGTCAGGTGTCACTCTGATTGGCCATCATTCTTGCTGTTCTTCTTTGAGGGGTTGTTTCTTCTCATTTTTCCATCTCTCTCTCTCTCGCTTTTCTTTATCGCATGTGCTTCCCAACTTCAGCTGCATGCATGCATGCAAGTAAGGCCCCTGGTGCATGCAAATGAAGAATCTCAAAGAGAAACTCCTAGCTGTAGAAGCCTCTCACTTTGAAGAACGTCACATACAATACTCTCTGCTTCATATCGAAGAGGAGAAACACACGCACACGGACTTACCGGTGACAGTTGATCCTTTCCACACTGTACATGCAAAGGAGCTACGCGTAAAAGCCTATAATCTTTCTCTCCTTTCTCTCCTTCCATTTTCTCATTCTCTCTCTGCATGCCTTGGCTTTCTCTCTTCTTTTCCCGAGACAACCCAGACGATGGAAGTTCTTCAGCCCCAAGCAGCTCTATTCATCTACACAGACAGTCGCCTCCTCTAGCTTCTTTGTGCCTTTTTTCTTACTCATGTTAACGAGAAGATGGTTTCTCCTTCCTTTCTCTCTCGGAGACTTCTGTCTCCGTCAACAGGACGTCTCTCTCCCTCCTGTTGCTCTCCTTCTGGCAGCACAGGGAGAGGGACATCTGAAGAAGGTCTTCTTCTTTTCTCTCCCTCTTCTCTTCCATCTTCTCCTGCTTTCTTTGCTCCTCTTTTTAATGATATTCACCAGAAGAGATCTTTCTCTCTACTCTCTATCCCGGGTAGATCGCCTAAAGCTTTCTCTCCCATGTCAAGTAGCTGTCGTATGTCTCGCGGTACTTCCCTTCATGTAGCTGGTCTTGCTAGGACTTCCTACCTTTCTCTCGGAAAGAGAGATGAAAGAAGAATTCCTTCTTTTGCTTCGTATCGGCAAGCTAGGGAAAAGAAGCAAGAGGTAGACATGTGTGAGACATCCTTCGAGAGAAGACGTGAGCTACCTCTTTCTCCGCTTATAAGGCGAGCTGTACGATATAGTAATGATCCTCGGTTGAGCTGTACGGCTAAGGCATTTATAGTCCCTACTTCTTCTCCTTTCTCTAAAGATTCACAGAACTCCTTCAATACCTCCGGAGGGACTGCGGATCAAGCTTTTTCCTCTGTCTTCTCTTTTCGAGGGATCTTGACAAGGAGATCTACTGATAGGAAAGAGAAGACAGCACCTGTCTCCGATGCTTCTCTGTGTATCTATTCTTCCTCTCTTTCTCCTTCTT
>NW_027157429.1:0-9840 GCF_002600585.1 Cystoisospora suis
CGCTAGCGCCGTCGACGGCGCTAAGGCTCACGCGACTGGGTAGAGCAATGCCTGGTTTGCTCGTTTCCTCGATCGGTTTGTTTATGTCTCGTGCGTAATGGGGAAGGCTGAGAGCCGCCTACCGCTCCTGCCCGGTGGCGGTTACGCGCAGTTCGCAGTATTGAGGAACGCACACGCTCATTCGTCACAGAAGTCCGCGCCCGGGTTCACCGCCGCACAGAAAAACAACGACGGAGTTGTCCTCCCCCCCCCCAGCCGGTGATCAGGGGCAGCAGTCGACAGACACGTCAGGTAGCCTCAGGTTATTCTGCCGCCACCGGCCCAGGGAGAAGGGCCGCACTTAGCAACCAGCCGGGGCTTGAGCACCGCCCAAGTGTTTTTCGCGTAATTGCAGCTCAGCATGCGCGTGTTGTCCAAGCATGTAGGCTCACTGATTATGATGGCTTGGATCTGTGCCAGCGTGGTTCTCGAAAGCGTCAACGGCGCCTCCGCTCTTCTGTCTTGAGGTTGCAAAAGCTGAATAGCGTCGGGCTTTCAAGAACTCACTTCGCCGAATGTGGTGGCCACTCGGGGTTGGGAGAGGGCGCCAGCCGCCAACGACCGCGTGGGCTACGGTGGGTCGTAGGGAGATTTGGGACCGCTCGCCATGCTTTACCCCGCTGAGGCCGTTGCCGAGAGTACGAATGCCAATTCAGTTACGAATGGGTGTCGTGCTGTGTGTCCACCTTTCCCCCAGCGACAACCGGTCCCGTGATTGGCTGTTTCAGCAAAAGGGCGGCCGTCCCGAACCCAAAAGTCGGATCGAGATTCTGAGAATCACTCAGCACCTTTTGCCGGCGTTCACTTGAACGCGTAACAGCTGAAGAATTTTGCCGGGGAGTCTTTCAGGTTGCTTCAGGATGCCCTTTCCATGGGCTGGTACTCTCGCCAGGTTTCGGCCGCGAGCTCCTAAGGCCTAGAAGTCACAAACAGTTGACTGCAGCACACATGTAGTGCGGCACCATTCTGAAAGTGCGAAGGAATCCTCGGCACTCCATGAGGACGCACACAGACTGTTGAGAGCATTCCCAGCTCAGCGCTGTCGCCCGCCTCCCAAATGTCAGCAAATAAAAAGCAACTTTCTACAAGTCGGCCAGCCACTCCCGCTTTGGGCTGTGCGGGTCTCTGCTTGCCGCTCGCCGAATGCAGCTGGGAAAACTATGAACCCCCTTGCAGACAGTCTTCGGGACGGAAGGCTGATACTCTGAGACTCTGGGAAGGGTTGCCAGCAATCAGTACGAAGGGCACGCCGCTGGAGCATTGACTGGGGCCGTAGTAGACCACTGGTAGTGACAGCCGCGCCGGTGGACCTCTTAGCTCGCGTTTGCGACAGATGGTTCTAGTCGCCTTTGCTAACAGTTCAAACACGGTGTGGAATTGGTATGTCTAATGGAATCAGCGCCGAGTTCACAAATCAAGTGAAGAGTCAGAAGAACAGTTTGCTCTCAGCTTCCGTTCACGGCTCAAGAGTAGCCACATGCTGGCGACTCACTATCCATCCAACACTTCGGTCGGCGGCTGCTGCCCACCGTGAGACGGAACTCTACGTCAGAATGACGAAAAAGCACCCGTAATGGGGCAGGACAGTTTCCGTAAAAGCTTGGGAACACCGATGGCAATTCCTCTGGCAACCCAGCGCGGTGTGGTTCTCAGGGCTCCATCTGGCTGTTGGCTTTTTCCGGGGTCCGGCCATGGGCCTGAAATCGCTGTCAGGCTCCGAGGAGTTTCGGGAGACACCACCGCCCGTGGGCGGCACTATCGGATTGAGCGTCGCCCCGGCGAAAACTTTACGGGGCTGGAAGGCGCCCCTCCGCCCCTCCGCCTGCCCAGTGCGGCTGAGGAGCCCAAGTACGGTCTCTCCCAGAGGGACTTGCGGAGGAGGCTTTGCAGGAGAAGTACACGGCATTGTCTGCAGAAGCCGCACGCCACATGCGCACGTCGCTGGCTTCCGCGACGAAGCGAACGATGCCTCTCTGCGGTACGACAACTACGTTGTGTTAGTTGTGTAGCAGGACAGAAACAGCATCTAGTGTCGGAGTGCCGAGAGAGTGAGTGGGAGCAGCGTTACAAGATCTGTGCCCGCCGGCAAAATATTCCGTGCTGAGCTTTCCGACCTGGGGGAAAGCCGGGCTGGCTTAGCAGCGCGGTCACCCCGTAGGCGGAGCCGCTGACATCGACAATTTCCCACGGCAGTGACAACGCGGTTTCCACATGGTTTCGTTAGCTTCCCTTCCCAGCCAACTGAGCAAGGAACGTCTCTACCGGATAAACTCCTCGGCAGTCTTCACCCTCTTTCGCCTGTCTAACTTCGAGGTCCTGACTGTCGGCCACCTTTTCGCTGGTGGTAGCGCTCCCCCGACAAGGAGAACAAAACTTGAAGGGCGCCCGACGACAGACAGGAGAATGGGACGTGCACACCTTTCGGTGGTATGATGTCGGGTTTCTTTTGGAGGGGCGTGGCTCCCAGTCCTGCCTTCATGGCTGATTTGATGTACACTGTACCTGTCCCCTCTGTCGCGGCAGGCCGCGCTTGTGTCTGGCGTCATCCTCTGATGCCAAGCCAAGGGCTGCAGCGTCCCGTGTCCCTCTACGGTGCCGGAAGTGCTTCTTAAGAGCCTAGTTTCGCGGCTCGGCCTACGCGTTCCTCCTCACAGCTTCCACAAGGAGACGAAGTTCGCAGCGGTAGACCCACTTGCCAGCAGTCACCCCGAAAGGGAGAAGTCTCCATCTCGTCGTTACGGCGTCTTTTAGGGCGAGGCTTGGGGGCCACGCAGGTCGGCTAGGGCCCTGCTGCTCCGTCGGAGAGGCACCTCCTGCCTCGTACTCCCATACGAGCTCCAGATCGCTCTGGGGGATAGACAGGCGTAACGAGTAACTGCACACCAGAAGCCATGCTTGTGCGCGTGGCAGGCTGGCACCCACTGCTCCTCCTGCAGTCAGCCTCGGAGCTAAACGCTGTACGCCATGAGTGGCGGCACGGGGCTGATAGTTGGGGTAGCGGCGGCAGAAGTGGCGACTACCGTCGGACTAGCGATCGTACGAGGCATCTGGATGGTCGGCATCGAGAAAGGTTCTTCCATTCACCTAGGTATGATTGAGTGCGCGATGTCAGGTCACCCTTGGTCCCGCCTGCCTCGACGCTAGGCTTTTCTGAGCTCGCCCGCACTGCAGCATAGCTGACCATTCTGTCTTCCTGCAGCCTTTTGCTCATATGTGCAGTTTTTCGCCGGGATCCTCTAGGGTGCTTTCAGATCTGCCGCACAAAAAGCAGGGTCGCACAGCGCGTTTCTCGATTGCCATTCGACTTGCGTGCTGTCTGCCTTTTCAATTACCTGGAGGGATTCAGCAAGTGTAGCCAGGAGCTCACTAGCCTGATAGGGATCCACTTCGTAGGGCGCTGGCGTCTGAAAAAAGAGCTCGCATTTCAAGCAGAGACAAGCGGAGTCGAAGGGACAGGCTGCTGCAGCGATCTTGACGGACTCAGTCACTAAAAGCAGTCACAGCGGCCGACGGCGCCGAGTTTTGGGGACGACCCTAAGGCAGGAATGGCGATGTCTGGTGATTGCTTGATGTTGACCGCGTTAAGCATAGTGACTGTAGATATTTGCGGGCAATCGGGACCCCAGCTGAGGCTCGAAGTTGGATCTAGCTGTTGCAGGAGAGACGTATCTCCGAGTGTGAGGCGGAAGGCGCGCGCCGACCAGCGGCCGAGTCCGACCACCCCCTGACTGTGGTGAGCGGCTACTCTGGCTCGGGGGTCCGTCATGGTATTCGGGCACACAGCCAGGCAAAGTCACTTGTGCCTCGCTGGTGACGGTCTAAACGCTCAGTTTTCAGCCTGGTAATGGAGTTTGTGACTACTGTCTATGTCTTCTGTGCTGTCCCGCCTTTCAGGTTGCGGCGCTGCGCTGTATGCCCTGATGCAGCAGATTGGAGCAGCCGCCCTCTCCCTGACCATGCATAAGTGTACTTTTACTACAGGAATCCGCCTGTTCCTTTTCGCTCATGCCGTAGCATTCATAGTTCTCAGTTACACTGTGACAGATACCTTGGTGTCCTTCTATACTACACACATCCTGTCAGGTTTCCTGTGCTGCACAGTGGAGTCACTGCTGAACTGGACTCTACTGATTTCCAGAAACCCTGCGCAGCAGCTTGAGGGTTTCTCGCAGTTCCAGATGGCGCACACTGTTGGTGCGGTCTCGGGCGCTGGGATATGCAGCATCGTTTTCGCCGCCTTTGAGCTGTGGAGCAGAGATGTGTCGGGCTCTCCGAGACTGACTACCGCATCCGCGGCGGTCCATACAGTGATCTTTATCCTTGGAGTTGCGCTGGGGTTGGCTGTGATCGTTCTTTCTTGCGCACCTACACCATCAAGTAAGCTGCGATGAGATAGTGGAGCCATGCAGTCGGCTTGTCTCCTCAGCCACTCCACGTCTTTTCGCACGTGCGCACACTGAGCGGGCGTGTGAACGGGTGGCTCTGCGGTACCCTTGTGGAGCCCAAAGCAGCGGATATGTGACATTTCATGGAAGTTCAAAGAGCTTTCACTGACTGTATTCTCGGACCTTGATTAGACGACCTAGCCCAAAAGGTGGGATTCCCTTCACGTGCGCGATCTGCTTCCTTCGGGTCACTCTAGCCGTCATCCTGTGGATGGCATGGTTGCGCTGCAGTAGTCCGGTATCCTCCTATTACTCTAAACCTCATCCTTTTGTCGAAGTGACGCGCTGCAATAGTTCGGTATCCTTCGTGGTCGCGAAGAGATGGCATATTGCTGTAACGCAAGACTGGCAGTGACACCGCCAACTTCAGATCATCGGTTTGTGCGGTCCGTGCCTAGTTGGCTCCTCAGTTTAAGTTTTAATATAGTTCGTTGGAGCTTAAGTGCGGGCACTGCAGCACTAGTGCGCCGGACACATCGGACAGAAGCTATGGCCCCTTTGGGCAGATCATGGTCGCCCTATTTTTTTCGTGGACAACGGCACTCTGGTATATATGGTCAGTACCCGAACTTTTCATTGGCTGCATGTAAGGATGTGTAAACAAGTACAGCTCTCGGCTCCCTTGTCCCAGTGAAGAAGCCAGCAGAAAAGATAAATACCCGAGAGCTGCAATTGCGTTTTACGCAGAACAGATCGCTGTCCGAGGTTACACGTATGAAGACCTGATGGATGCTCTGGCAAATGGAGAGAAATGGGCAGAGTCAAATTCCGAAGAAGAGCTGCAAGCAGTTGCTCAAGAACAACAGAGGCGCATCTCGGTACAAGCTGGAATGCCCAATTTGAATCTCACCGAGGACGGCAAGAAAATTGAAAGGCGTGCAACGGGCTTGAAGTCAGCCGACGACTTTCCCATAGGGGTTGATGCGGAAAAAAGTGTCTGGGGTTTTGACAGCAATGAAGAAGATGATGAATGCAATGATCCTGATGAGTGCGACAGTGACATCGACGAGGACAGTTCGTTTGCGAGCAGCTGTGTCACCGAGGACACAGAAGTGGCCACCGCGAGCATCCTAGGTAGCCGTGCGCTGATAACTTGACGGTCTGCTAAAGGGCGGTCCGAGTAAATCTCACGGCCACTCCCTCTCCCACAAAGACGAACTGCGGGCGGCATGCGCTAGGTGCTAACCTTTCATCGATGGAGAACGCCTGTGGCGCGCAGTTCTCTGACTGACGGCTCAGGAGACCAAAACCCGGAGCCTGGCGCATGCCAGGGCATGCCTCATCTCCTACAATCTTGTTTGAAGCGACGCTGCACACTTTTGTTTGCCATTGCTTCGCATCACGACGCCGGCGCTCTGGGGTTTCCATTTGTTGCCCTCAGCTCCGCCGCCGTCTGTTGCCTCGCCTCGCAGTCCTGCGGATACTCCTCGCAACGGAACCGCGCCGCCGGCACTGGGGGTGGAGAGCACTGCATGCCAGCGACAGGTTTCCGCAGCCGGGGAGCTCAGTCCAGCGGTTCCAGAATCGCGCCGGTCTGTCAGGCCCACCGGCGAGCAGCGGGTATGTGAGGAGGCCTGTATTGTTGAGAACTGCCTCACGAGCAATCGCGGACTTCCCGGCCTCCATTCGACGACCGGGTCGTAGCTCGACAATAACCGCTGCAACAGCGCACTGACTGGGCAGCGTGCGCGTTGACGATACCGATATCTAGAACATACTATTCCATGGCGGTCGTCCACGTACCCAGCGACTGCTGGAGCACGCCGGCACAAAGCCGGAAGCTTGTAGGGAACCTCCCTACTGAGTTCTATCGGTTGGGCTGATGTCGACGGCCCCTGAAGCCGCTTGGACCCCAACACAGCACTCGTTGAACTGCTGTCATACGGACTCTTGTTGACGCCGAGCTGTGACAGGACAAGATCACGGGTTGTTATCTGCGCAGGTCACTTCGCCCCGCTCCCAGTCCAGTGCTGTTCTGGCGACTCCCCCGAACGCGATTGAAGAAGGCGAACATCCGGAGGGACGATCGCCGTGTTCAGCGGAAAAGTCACTGAGCGCCGGTAAGTCGTCCTTGCCTAGCCCTCTTTCATGTGGCGGACTTGCCACTTCGGGGTGAGAACCATACAGTACAGACGACCGTTCTGGGTGGAGGTGCATGTTCCATTGAGACGCTTCGTAGGCAGGGCCATCGAAACAGCCGCTGCTACGTTGAACCGTTTCATGCAGGAGTCACTCCGGTGCGCGAACCAGGCAATGTAGGGGTGCATATTTCCTTTTGGGTTGCCTTTACGGGCGGCTGCCGTTACAAAGCCCCGATCTGGGCAGTGGCCACGACATGGAAGCGACACGGATCGCTGCAATACATTTGTTTCACTGCTGCGTAGGCCTCCACGATGAGACGTCACTTGCTACCGATGCTTCTCCGGTGCGCAGTGAAGGAGAAAGGGAAGAGCAGAGAGAGCACATGGGGACAAGACTTTGGTCAGAAGCCCAACAACTGAAGTGCTCCGTCGTGGCCCAGGCGGGGGTTTCACCGGAAATCGAGCAGCGAAGCTTATCGTTCCTGGACACCGTACACCTTCCAGCGGCAGACAACAAGCCCGCACGTCCCAACGCAGAACAAATAGTTACCCGCGAACAAAAAACTGCAGCAGTCTCAAAACCGGGTTCCGTGAACTTCGACCATTTCGCGACATTTTTCAGTCCAGTGCACTCTGCGGAGTCGGTGGTACGAAGCGGTGCTGGCACTAGCAGGTTGTGAGTGACCCGCCGCGGGAGCGCGCGTTCCAGCGCGGAACTGAGTGCTGGCTTAAACCTTAGCACCTTGATGGGGCGGGTGCAGGCTACTCGTAGAGGAGCTACATGGCTGAGCCGCAGTGATACAGACGACCGTCCTACCGAACTGGAGTAGGGATAGAGTGAAATGTCCAGCTGGAGAGGGGAGACCAACGCGTGTAGTTGCTCTTCATGTCGTGCATCGCAAGATACCACCTCCTCCTTTATGTCACTTATAGTCATCGGAATTCGCGGTGGCTACTGCTCCAAATCGTGTTGCCTGGTTTGCTGTAGCGGAGCTTTTCAGCTAACGGGGGTGGAAGAACTGTGCGAAAAAGGCGGGAGCTTGACATGAGGATTTCTGCACCATCCCTCTCTCTCAAGATTAGAGGTGCTTGTGTTCATTCGCGCCTGGCAGACCGATCAGAGGCATGCTGCCTTATATCCGGCAGCTCGTAGCACGCATGCGGAATGCCTTCGTCGAGCCTGACAAAACTCAAGAATCTGGCGGAGAGGTCTGCTTCCGCCGGAACGGACCGTCACTCGTGACTGGCCTGAAAGTGACACAGTACGGCGGACTTAAACAGGCGCCTCTAGAGTTCAAGGTCCGCGATGAGAAAAGGAAGGAAAGGCTGGAGAAACAGCAAAACAAAAACCTGCATCTGGTGTATTACAGTCTGTCCGCGAATGCGAACATAGTCTTCACGCCAGACGAGGCGGTGGAGAGGACTGCTAACACCTGGATAGAGAGAAACATGAAGACGATCCCTCAGCTCGATTTCCTGCCTCTGAAGTCATACAACAAAGAGATGCTTCTGGACGACTCGCTGAAGTCGTCTGTCGCCGTTGTCAGTAAGGACGTCCCGACACTTGCAGTTCTGCGTTACGCGCTTTCTCTTCTGTTCGCCGCTTTAAGACACTGCTCCGGTCTGGAGCACGGACGCCCTGCAGGATGGGCCTTAAAGCTGCAGTGGAACCAGGACAACCCTCAGTAGCGAATCTCGCAGTGCCTCTCCCTCCACGATTTCAAGTAGGCTCCGAGGAAGGAGTCAGTCTTCGTACGTGTGACGCGCCAGCACTCACAGGGATCGCCAAGGGAACCTTTCTCGAGGCTCCAGTTGCCTGATGTGCGTGAACCCCCTGCAATAACAGGGCGCCATTGTCGGTGTGCGGATCTATCAGAAAGTCCGACTGTGACAGGCACCGTGAGCACACTTCAAATAACCTAGGCAGACTGTTGCCTTTCCCCCCCGTGTATGACTGTCGTCGCCATCCTCTTTTGGTCGACAGCTGTGATAAAAGCATGAGAATTTCTATTTGCCTGCGCTTTCTCTGTATGGAGTAGCTTGTCGGCTGTCTTCTGGGGCGATATCAGCTGCTCATACGCGGTTGTTCTGTGTCCTGCCCAGGAGATACAAGAGCAAACATAAAAGCGCCCCGCGACACACAATCGCATACCAAAGCTGTTACGATATGGCCCGTTGTTTTTCCGTTCGCGGTTTTCCACGTCCAGTCTTTCGCGCATACGCTTCTCTGTAAGGTCAGATGCACAGCCCGTTGTACAACGTCCCGTGCATCAGCAGAAATCGTCGCAGTCCGCATTTTCACGATGTACTGATCGGTCCCCACAATTGTGCGAGGCGCTTGCATAACGAGGCTTGATAACCAATGGTGAGACAAACTGGAGTCGAAGAGGGGTGCGGACTCTACCGGCTCCTCATCTTCCAGAAAAGATGAAAGTTTTTTTCCTTTAGTAGGTCCATTTCAGCACACCTCGCTCTCTCGAGTGCGGGCCTGCTCCTTTTTCTGCAGCCTACTACCCACTAGACGCCTTCGACGTATCTGCGGGCCTGTCTGCTCTGGTATCTTTCGGCTGTTTCACAACCCCTGCTGTACTTCTGATTTCTGCCCGACTGATATTCCCGAAGTTTCCCAGAGGTAGGCAAATTCTAGTCGCATTCTTAGAGCTTACTGCTTGAGCGGCTGCCTGTCAAAACATCGGGGGCCGTGCTTGCTAGCCGCCCTCTTCTTTCTTCTTTCCCAGGTTTTCCCCGATGCATAGGCGACCAAGTCGGGTCGCGACCTCCCCATTTGCTGTCTGTCGTCCCCGTACTGTTTCGTTCCTCAGGGCACGCCTACTACTTTGTCACTGGTTGCCTGATCGAGGTGCGATAAGCACTAGTTGGCGGGGTGTGCGGAGCGCCGCGGTGACACGATTGAGAAGTAGCAGGACGGAAAGAAGTGAGACTGTGATTGGTGTCCCACGCATCTGCAACGTCTCCTTCGCTACGGTCGGAGACAGTGAGATGCTCAGGGGGAAAAAGCTGATGTGGTTTAATTTCTTGCCTTTAGATCGCTGTCTTTTCCGCCATTGGCTTTCTCAAAGACGCGGCAACAGCTTTGGCACTGCTGATCTTTTGCAGCGCCGGCGTGGGGATGTATGCACCTGCTGGAGTCAAAGCGGGGACCAAAATGGTCCCAGTAGGCATGCATCTCAGTCAGTACGATCGACAGCTCTTGTCGACACACCTTACAAGATTTTTGTCTCCGGCGCTCCTAGGTACGCCCGTCAGGGGGGGGG
>NW_027157429.1:10021-10634 GCF_002600585.1 Cystoisospora suis
CGACACGCAAAACCTCGGCCACCCCATAAAACATATTGACAGCCAGCCCCCGTGTGCCTCTTACTTGCGGCCTCTTGCCGGTTTGTTCGCATCGCAGCCTTGACACTGAGTCACACATACGATGCTGCTCCCCGACTTCACCGTGGCAAGGACACTGGCTTCTCCAAATTTTTACCCGGTGCTGAATCCCTGCGAATCGTTGTCCGCGGGGAGCTCTATCCTCTTTCGATTGGTGTTGCTTGCGCAGGCTGCTTGTACTATTGGGACACCGCTGCGTCCTTTACAGTCTCGGCTGTAGCAAGTAAGTCCTTGTCCTAGGTATGTAACGCCCGCCAGGGATTTCAGATGCCGTGGTTTCCATCCCCACACCCGGAAGTGTAGCTCAGCCTACTCTACAAGCCGCCCGTTTCAGTTACACGGCTAGCTCAGTAAATACAAGCCAGTATGCGATCTGGTTGTCCACCGCTGCAGTGGTTATTGTCTTGGTCATAACAATTAGCATCATGCTGCGGAGGCCAAGAGCATGGGGAATCAAGCCCCGCCAGCCGGCAGAGGGCGCAAGCCGGAATTCCCTGACAGACTGTCCAAGCGCAGCGGATGCCCCTGCACAAGG
>NW_027157430.1:0-390 GCF_002600585.1 Cystoisospora suis
GGGGGGGGGAGGGGGAGAGGGGAAGGGCTCGGCCGCATCCCCTTTCTCCCCGTCTTCGCCCTGTGGCGTGATGCGTCTGGCACCCTGATAGTCTCCTTTTACCCCCCCGCCGAGACTTGTACATGGGAGGAAGAAAGCAGGACTCTTGTACGCATGTGCGTCGCCCACGGGAGCCTAAGCAACTCTCCTCTAAAGGCCGAGAATCAACAAGTCATCCCTTCTGTTTTCCAATAGAAGAAAGACAGCCAGATAAGGAAGGTATAGTCGTCAAGAGCCTCCAGTTCACCTTAACTTGTCATCATCTTCGCAAGAAACGCAAAACACTGGGGGGAAAGCTCTCCAGCGGTACTTCCGGAGAGAAGCAAGGCGTCGTTTGGCACCTCTACGTAC
>NW_027157430.1:794-41750 GCF_002600585.1 Cystoisospora suis
CCATCACAAATGTTTGTAGAATACACCGACTTCATTTACGAAAAATAAACTCCTCAGCTAACTGTTCAAATCACCAGGAATCCCATCCTGTTCCCTGCCGCCCTCCCACCCCCCCTCAAAACTTCAAGACAGAGAGTTCTAAGTGTTGCTTTCTTCTCTGTTGTGCCAAAGGTACCTCCGGGTTCCCCAGGGACCATGTAATAAGAAAACGTTGAAGGTGACTATTCATATCTGTGCTGCAGCACGAAAAATCACTCTTACACATCTCGTATACAGTAGGTAGCGAATACGCATGATGATGACGATGATGCGAGAGCTCTAATGCCTTGGAAGGCGGAAAACGACCATCCCCCAGCCCACTTGAGCTCTTCGCTATCATCATATATCTTCCTCTGCAATACATCCTCCTCTCGAGAGGACTCATGTCGATATGTCCCCCTCGCGTCGTGGCGTCGGTATTCCGGAGAATGCCAAGCAAGAGGAAAAATTCACTGACTCTCGATCACAGTCGTATGGCTGCCTTACACCAAATATCCTGATGCAAGAGGTTCTCCTAAGTGATGTTCTACCGGGCGACACAGAGAGAGAGAGAGAGCTATTTCATTCTTCTCCTTCTGACACACATGAGGATCGAAAAAAAAAAGAACGCTCTCATCTAGGTTGATGGATCCATCTAGAGACAGAAAGATCCTGTTGAAGACTCGTCACTATCATCATCACGTCGATCGCGGAATGACCTTGAAGAAGACAAAAGAGCTCCACCGTTGACGGATCTCCATCGGTTACCTCCCCCACTTAGAAAAGAGCCTGCTCGCTTTCTTCTATTGAGAGCCGCGTTGAAAGCAGCAGCTGAATCAGGTACTGAGCTGGAGTCTGTAGAAGATGCAATGGACAGCGTCCGGAATGGTTGAGAGAAAGACCTACGTAACCCAAGTCTCATCAAACCACCTACAACTCCTCCTCCTGCTTTCTGGCCGCTCCGATGACTCGCGTCACTTCCTACTGCGGCGCGTGATTCACTAGAGCCGTCTGATTGAGATCCAGAGGAACCAGAAGAATGCGGAAGAGATGAACTTTCCCCGTCATCTTCTTCGTCTTCGTCATCATCATCTACTTGCTGGCCGCGACGTCGTCTACCATCACGTTCCCTATATACTAGGCTTGGTAGAGTCATGCTACGTTTCATTGGACGTGCCCATGTGACAGAAGGAGAGGCAGTACATGGTGAACGTGTATGGATTCTAACAGACTCCAGCCTACTGACTGAATTTCCTGCTTCATTGTTTCTTAATAATAATGCCGAGGGGCCCGCACCACCGCACACTGAAGAAGGAGGGGCCTGATGTGAAGAACTACAACGACGACCATTTCCTCCTCCCTCACATGAAACGGGGGAGACACCAGGTAGACATGCCGTCTCCCCTCCTGGATGAGGAGATGTCTCGTTATGACCTTCGTTTTCTTCAGCTCCTTCGTCTCCTTGTGAATCTCCTTTTCTCCGATTCGTCAAGGTTGTCATCATGATGCTGGGAGGCATATTCTTCGATGTTGGATCATGAAGATCGTACATCGGCCCGAATGCCCCAAGGGCAGTTTCTATTCCTTCTGAAGGAATCTCACCATCTTGGGCTTGTGTAAGGCCAGGTGTGTATGTGGATACTTCGCTCTCATGATCGGACTGGTCCCCCTCTCCGGGCCAACGACCAACCTGTGGTCTGGGGTTCTCAGGTTTCTCCTGTGGCGGCTCCTTTCGTCGACCTACTACATCGGTTGATGTACGTGAATTACGCCATGGAGGTGTAGCTCCACAGATACACAGTAACCAATATGGGGCTTTCTTTCGTCGTCGGGCACATGTCAGGCCAATGATGATGAAAATAAAGAGGATGGCGATGCAAACATTTACTACAGCAACGAGCCAGATAGGAAAGTCATCATCTGCCTCCAGGTGCTCTGTCGCATCAAAGCTCGTCTTTGTTGCAAACTGTAGTTGTCAGCACAGGACAGAAGACAACAACACCACGATGTAAACCTACCCAACATGTAGAGATAGATAGATAGAGGCCATTACGGTTGTACACATACCACAACTGAGGGTGCCATAGGAATTCGTGTGTATGTGTAGTATAAGAATGTGTAACGGTGCCACTTTGTGCACACGAGTTGTAACAAAGAACAAACATCAAGCATCTATGCAGCCAGCCAGCCAGTCAGTCAGTCACTCACGAAGATTGGTCGCTTTCTCTCTTTTCTTTTCTTCCTACCTCGAAGTCGATTTCATCATCGTGAACGTGAATGACGCGGATATCATCCTGAGAGCGAAGTCTGCGGGTAAGACGGAGCATCGCTTCATGAGCAGTCATAGCAAGTAGGACATCTTCCTCTAGTCCGCTTTTATTTCGATCAGCAAGTTTACAGGCAAGTCCTTCGATAGCGATATGAACCAAGATGTGGCCATACCGTACGCCAAGCCCTAGAACAGTATCATTTCCATAGACTTGATCTTCATTCCTTCTCCTTCTCTTGATAATGTGAGAGGCGAGCTCTTCGTCCTTTCTCGGAAAAACGGTGCCAAAAGCTTTGCTCTTCACTAATACTACTCCGTCAACCTTGGCTTTTTTACCTCGACCACGACTATCATGCGGTCGTGAGACAGGAGGCCAGAAATCGAAGTTTTTTTTGAAGGTGGGGAATAGTAGACTTCTTGTCGTTGTCGTTGTAGGGCCACTACTCGTGCTAGCAGTCACATTGGGTGAACTTGGATTTGGAGGAGCCGGGGTAGAAGACCGGTCCATTCTGCGTTTATGAAGTGAAGAAGTAGGGGGAGGTAAAGGTTTGGTAGATGAATGGAGAATCTCACCAAGCTTGAAAGGTGGCGGTGTTGGTGGCTGGTCAGAGGAGACGGAAGATGATGGTGGTCCTCCTGGAGATGAAGAGGATGATTCTTCATTGGGGAGATCTTGTGAACTGAGGCGACGCCGACGACGTAGTGAGACACCCTCACCCGTCGTTACAACTTCAGTCTCATCATCGTCTTCCCCATGTCCACTTCCAAAACTATCAAGGAGGTCTATGGTTTCTTGGTCATTCTTGCCAAAGAAAACTCCCTCCTCCTCTTCAGTCCACTTTCCCACTCCTTGTATACGAAGTCGATCATAACTGATTGTTCTTGAGGCCGCAGCAATCCATCGTTTGGGGTGACGGGAGATCGTCGCAAAGAGTTCATCTTTCATGCCTTGTTTTCCTCCTTTCTCTAGAAATTCAGCTAAAGGCATTGATATATAGATATGGACATCATGATCTTGTCGAGGATTCTTGTCTCGATCGAACATTTCAGCGGAATCTAAATCGACCGTATCCATGATGAGTGGTGATGCACGTCCTCGAACCTTCTCAAGAGCAGGGTCACTCTTCAAATCCAATTGTAACATGCGCATAGCTAGAGTCACGGGGACATATGTTAGAGGCATCGGGCTACTCGTCGTACTATTTGTATGTACACTGGAGCTGGTATAACTCTCCCTTTCGCTACTTCCATTCCTACTGATTCTCTTGGGATGAGGGTGACAATGAGAACTTCGACCCTCTCGGCAATCAGATCGACGATCTCTTTCTTCCTTTAGTCTTTCATAGGTAGGCCTGCAACCCGAGCCACGCCCGCATTCCGTCGGGAGGGATAGTATTCCTGTATTATGATGAAACCGTTGTTCCCCCCCTTCTCCTTCATTTGACCCTTGTTCTTTCTTTCTTTGGTCCCATGCTCCAACATCGACAAGAGACACCTGTACAAGAATTCCTCCGGGGGGGACATCTCTCTTCAGTTGTTCGAGGACCGCTTGAGTGACTTCATTTCCGAAGATGCCAGCGACTTGAACCTTCTCTTCTTGCTCATGGTCATCTTCCTCTTCTCCTTCCTCCTCTCCATTGTGAGGGTGAGGCCGTTTAGAAGAAGACTCCGTCATTCCCGAGGTCGTTGTTCCTGGAACGGTCCCCCCCCCTTCCCTTACACGTCCTTCTGTCGAGGACATAGAAGATGAACCGACACCGAATCTCGTATAGCTATTCATATGCCCTATGCCTACTTCCCCCCCTCTATCATCAGCAGCAGCATCATCGAATGCATCAAGTCGACGACGACCACGATTTTGACTTCTGCCGGGGGGCCGAGGCGAAGCTGAGAGAGGTCCACGTATACCTCCTTCCACAAAGAATCCTGTTACCTGTACATCAGGAATTCTAAAGTGAGATAGCGAACGATGTGTTCCTTGCCATCCCCTAGGACATGTACCGAGCATTGTAGCCGAGAAGAGAAGCTCGAGGCCTAATCGAGTCGGATCTGGGCTTTCATCATTACTAGCGCTGTCATCGCAAGTGAGGGGTGAAACGCATCGAAAGCTCTTGGGTGGCATAGGTCCCCCCTTCTTGGGACCACCTGGGATGTGTTTGATACACGGCCATCCCCAGCCATTATTAACATCATTTCGAGACAGCATCGAGGATGCATCGAGTGGTAAGCCTAAGCGGCTGACAACTAATTCAAGTCTACGATGGATAGCCCGTTCAACTCGGTCTTGTAATCGCCGTAGAGTCGCGTAAGACATGGATCGATCATCCACATTCTTGTACATGTCTGAAGGGGGGGACTTCCTGTTCTCTTCCGCATAGGAGACAGGAAGAGGAGATAAAGGAAAATCGGATGAAGAAGAGATAGAGCTAGGAGCAGGAGGAGGCGAGAGAGAGAAAGAAGCAGAAGGGGAGGCAGCATTTTGGAAAAATGAAGCTGCTGCTTGGGATACAAGTGACGAAGCACGTAAGGATGTATTGGGTTCACTTCTATCACTGTCTCCTAATAATGTTTCTGACAGTCCCCCCTTTTCTTCTCTTTTAGGAAAAGACGGAAATGAAGGAAACGTGAAAGCTTCACCAAAGAAAGAAGAAGAAGAGGGTCTATCGTCAACATGGTCATCCCTCTCATCAAACTCAACATCGTCTTCTTTTTCTTCTTCACTGTCAACACTGTGTAAGCGACGACCATGCTTTCTTAGCTTGACAGCACTGAAGGGAGATGATCGCATAGGATCAGTTGATATGATAGGATACGTCACCGTACTTGGCTGGCTGTTATGTGTAGTATGTTCAGAAAACAACGTTGTGGAAGGAAAGGTCCTCTCCCAGACACCCTCCAAAAGAAGAATAATTACCCCGTTCTGAACTCTGAAATGAACGTGCATGCAGGCAACAGCAAGTCACAGAAAAACCACCAGAAATACCGTAACAGAAGAAGAGAAAGACAACGAAGCACGTAACACACGCAATTGCAAACTACAACAACGAGGGGTCGTGAGAAGAATCAAGTGGTTCAAGGATTACCTACCCAGAATGAAGAAGAGAAAAGCTGAAGTCAAAGTCACAACAGCGGCTTTACAAGGTGTACATACACCCGACATGAGCACACGTCTTACCAAGGCAAGCTATGAAATTACCCTCCTTGAGGGATGACGACGACAACAAGCGAGCCCAGCTATAATGCAGACGACACTTGACAGCAACATACGGTTTAGTTTAGTTACAAACGCTTCTTCATCGTAGGGTACAGGAATGTTATATATACAGACTGACTAAGGAAACATCCCGAATAGATATGTGTGCGTAGGCGGATGCATGCCGACAGAGCTGCAGTTGTTTGCTATGACTTTCTTCCGATGGCTACTGACGCTGCTGATGATGCTGCCCCGCCGTATGATGTATCTACTTTCTTCGGACATACAGCATCTACGTATATTGAGAGATCACCAGCACCACCACGTCCCTATCTTGCTATACTTCCCCTAGCCGTTAGTGAGAATCACGCCAGTGTGTTGAGCACGTCAGTCAGATATTAATACTTAGCAGAGAAAACAAGCTCTCCTGCTGCTTCCTCACCTAGTGGTTGGGCCTGTGTCGACGAGAGATGCCAGGTTCATATACGTCCAAAGGACGGAGATGCTTGTACTCCGCTCTCGCTGCCAGACATCAAGAAGCCTTTCAGCAAGGGTAGGCCAGAAGAGAGGATCAGAACGTTGCAACCGATAGAGTTCTAGGGTGTTCATGCCGAAAAGATGCTCTCTCAAGATTGCTGTTGAGAAGATCTCCCAAACAACAGCTAACGCCTCAAAGAGGGATCGAGCCGTGTGTACAATATGAGTCCCGCTTCCTATATAGTTCATTGAATAGCGAAAGAAATCAGGGCTCTGCTCAAAGTGAAGATTCCTTAAGGCTTCCATGTCCTGTGGCGTATTCAATCTCTCTGAGAGAGATGCCAGCTGGAAACAACCCAGAAGCAACAGGGAAGGGAAAAAAATACGAACATTCAAGCTCTTCACATGGACAATCTGCGCATTCCGTAGTGGCAGTGACACGAGAAAGCCTCTCGTTATAACTGTGGTGATCCATCTGTTCAACGTCTTGATGAGAGCCCTCCCCCTCCTCGAGGGGCCTCTATCAGGGGATCTCTTCAAGTGCATCGATTGTCTTCCCAGTGCACGACGAGAAATGGAATGACAAAGAAAATAGTCGCTTGTTTGCTTCGGCGAGGATTTCCGCGCGAGCTACGTACCATTCTCCTTCCTCCGGATCGAAAACTATGATGGTAAGGATGGGGGCAGGACGTGAATGGGTAGGTGTTTATGTGAAGGGCAACTGCTATGAACACTTCCGGAAAAGGCGTAAAGGAAATGAACTCCAAAAGTTCGCTTCGCAAAGAAGTCGGGAGATGTTTCCCGTGCTCTTCTGTGCGACAAGCGGAAGTGTACAATAAGAAAAAAATCACGTGAAGCCTCGGAGCCTTAAGAAGTTGGAGAGCTACAGATATCGGCGTGTATAAGCAAGGCAAGACGCCTACAGCCTTGCTTGAATAGATGCACGTTTCGGAGGCCGCCTGGCTCCTATGGGTACGGTTGTACACTTCACACGGGATACGTGTAGTAAGTCGATAGGTGCATCCGATTCTGATATGCATGTCTCTATATACGCTCACCCCCTGCGCGTGTATACTAAGCTCCTAGATTTCATGTGATGCGGTGATGACCTAAGAAGAAGAGGCATGATCATTTTCTGCGAGGGAGAACGCCGGCTCTTGCCCCACCTCAGACAAACCTGTCTCCTCTCGACTCCAAGAAAACGAAGAGCAAGTCCGGACAGCAACGTCGATAATGAAACAAATGCAGCCCCTCGGGTAGGGTACACAAGGTAACAATTCGACAGACGACTATATACATCTTTTATAGACAGAAGGCAGGTGTTAGTTATCTCTATAGCAATGAAGGTTCTCTGAAAGAAGACTCGTCATCTTACCCCTTGGCGGCACATGCGATGAATCGGACACTGCTTCAGCATCCGCAAACTGGTTTCACCTAGGACCTTGGTAGGCACTGTCTTTGACTTTAAATCTTCTATGAAAACTCTCGTTCCCCCTGGCTGTCCGGTATACGCCGGCCATCGCACATGCAGTAGGACAAGAATCGTAAACATCTCGACATATCCTGGTTGATGGAGTAACTCACGGCACAGCCGTGCGCGAACAACGGGAGAGAAGAGTCTCTCGAGGCCTGTACTCGCCACACCAGCAAAGAGACAGAGAGATTCGGACGAAGTATGAAGTAACTGAGGTAAGAATAAAGAGAAGCGCTCTCACTACAAACCACGAGACTCTTCTAAACCAACAGGCTTCTTTCGAAAAACCCTCGGAGATGAACAAACCAGCGACCGTGTGAAAGAGAGCCAGCTGAAACTGGCTCATAGAGATATGTGTTTCTTGGGGTGGTGCGCATCACTGACGAGGCAGAATGTGATTCGTATCGGACTCTATCATAGCTGAACCCAGATTGTATAGACGTATCTTCGAACTCTTTCTCTCGTACCCCTCGGCCATCAAAGAGAAGAAAGAAGACAGTGAGGCATAGGCACTGAAGGAAATTCAGTGTCGGTTCCTTTCTGGTAAGATACAACACACTTACGCACGAGATAAACTTAGAGGGGATCTTACCTACAACACCAACAAGGAGCCAGTCAGTTAGTTACCTTGGGGTGTCTATCAACGCAGAGTGCATACAAAAGAATTCTACGCGACTTGCCCTCTCCATACATACACCCCCCAGATACCTCATCTATGAAAAAAAAGACACGGTTGTCTCCTTACCACCTCGAGTGACTCTCAGAAATCGCTCAAGCGAAAGATTCTTGAGAAGTCTGTGAGGGACCTCGCCTCCCCCGGACACTCCATGGTCCGATTGGGGTCCTCCCCCCGCTGAAGACGCATCTCTATCACCGCGATGGAAGTCTGCCTTATTATCTCTAGCCCTCATGTATCGACTTTCATGGTCTCCAGGGACGGAGACACGAAGTCCACCGTCAACATATGTGCTTCCCGGTGTTGTCGCTAGTTGAAGCATGTGAGCTGGGACTGAATTCCATGAACTTCTTTCAAATGCAACTTTCTCTCCTTCGCTCTTCCACCGATCATCATGGTGAAGATTACTGGATCTGCGGCTGGAAGGTGTCGGTACTCCATGACCTCCTGTTCTTGCGAGACCCTTCGTTGAGTTATCTCCCTTTTGGTGTCTCCGTCTCCTCGACGAGGAGAGAGGATTCTCTAAACCCAAGGAGTTGATCAAAGCACTCTTTGACACCCTTGGATGATCCCAATCAGCCGGAGGATAGAAGGTTGACGCAGTTAAAAATTTCGGCAGTCCAGATGATGATGATGATAAGGATGACTCTTTTCCATGATACAAAGACGGCGTCTGTTTTCGTAACACATCTGAACCCCTCCGAAGCTGCTTTCCTCCATATGAGCCGTTCTCAGACGTTTTCCTATACTCCGGACTATTCGCTGATCTATCACGATAAGCAGATCGTGGTGGATACCACGTAAAGTTACTCGGACCTTTTCGACTCTTGTACGTGTTACCACCTTTCGAATCACTAGCATCCTCATATCTATTCGAAGGGGAACGATCATACTGAGAAGAAGTGTCTCGCCAAGTATCCCCCCCATCTGCATATCTACGTCCCTCACCCACCCTTTCGGAGGCACCGGCGGCAGCATCCCCTCCTGTAGGGTTGTCTCCGCCTGTAGACCAAATATGGCTATTTGTCCCCCAACTTCGATCTACAGGGTCGGGGTAAACAAACCGGCTGACTTCATTTTTCATCTGCGGGCTTGTCGTCTTCTTCTCCGTTGACGAGCCTTCTCTCGTATCTGGAGGAGAACCGCTGGTGTCACGCGAATCAACAGATGATTCCAAACCGACTGGAGATGGTGGGTAAGGACGTCGGAAACGAGAAAAAGGACTGAGCCCTGCCAAACCACCTCCTTCACTTCTAAACTTATGTCGGAAGTCACGAAGCCTCTGGAGACTGTCGTCAACCGAGACTGATGCACGCTTTACGAATCTGCCAGACTCTGCTGCGGTGCTCGTACGCATTCCAGGCAGTGACGGCGTCGGTCCAGTCGGTGGATGATCACCAAGAGGACTAGACCCGTCTGGGACACCAGCAGTCCCCAAACTCCCATTGGATTCACCGCTAGCCGCGCGTTTCCTGGCAATCAGAGTTGAATTAGTTAGGGAGGCAGACCACTGTTGTAGCTCACCGTCTGAGTGTGCGAAGTCTATTTCTTTTAAAGAACCAGAATCGCCCTGCCTTCCAGTCTCCCTTCCTCGTGAGAACTCTGGATCAGCATCCTCCTGTTGCCCGGGTAGACGACTTGCAGAAAGCTCCTTCTCGTCTGCTGTAGAACGGAACTCGTGGGAAGGAAAAGTGGTGTTTTCCGTCTTCAGCGAGGGAGCTATCCAGGTTGGTGTCTCGGAAAAAATCGTAGAACCCGGCCGCGCCGGCGCTTCAGGAACCTCATCCATGTTATTGCTCATATGTCCTTCCTCCTCTCCCTCTTCTTCTCCTCCATCCGACGCTTCTCGGATGCTCCCATCCCACCCATACCGCGAGGAGTCTCCTGGCGGGGCAGACTGTCGACCCTCCCTGATAGGTACGACGAACGAAAGCGGGTTTCTTGGACGGAGCCCAAAATGGTTTTCATTAGGATAAAACGGAGTGTCCTTTCTAAGATCCTCGTCCTCTTGTAGTATCCTAGTGAGACTAGGTATTCGAGCTTCCTCCAATAACCCATGTTCACTCCGGTCTTCTTCCGGCAATCCCTCCGAAGACACCTTGGCGCCGACTGCATCATCGTCTTGCTGGCTCGGTGACGGAGAAGGCCTTAAGACTGACGGACGAAAAACATTTTCTTTGAGAGGTTCTCCGCTTCTTTGGTCATCTTCACTCCCCCAGTTTCTCCACTGTGAACTGACTTGAGCAAACGGGTCACTGGGTCTACTCTCACTCCTAGGTGCGTCCACCCTGGCCGTAGCAGCAGACGTCACAGCGTCCGCTATGCCTGGGCCAGTGAGTCCTGATACAGGACGGTCCTCTCTTGCCGGATCACTGGATCCGATAGGGAGTCTATTCACCTCACTACCAGATCCCTCAGGGGAAGAAACAGTGTCCCCTTCTTTAGGCGCCGACGATGCGACGAGAACAGCTGTTTGCGAGAAGACGAGGGAAACAAAAACCAGGAACCATCCCCAACGAAGAGAAGTTGTCGGACAGGCGTTAACACACTTAAACATCGACACGGCTTTCCCCGGCTTGAAGTCTAACATTCTTCCGTCGCGACATGTGTCTCTCCATTGGACCGTAAGAAAGCCGTTGCCTCCCGGTACCCTTGTTTTTCTTCGTCCGTCACCTGCCATCGTCTCCCATCGAAAAACCATCCGTCACATGACTTCCATGGGGACTCTCATCTGACGCACTAGGCTCTTGGCACTTTGTTCCAGGCTATCAAGCCAGCCGATCTCCTTTCTCTTTTTCTTAGAGTCTGTTGAGATACCCCTGCCGCGAACCACGAGCTGCGGTTGGTCAAGCCCAGGGGAACGGCAACTAGTACAACGTAGGACTGGAGTTGACGCGGCCAACCCCCTCATAAAGACTCCCCTCGTCACAGCACAGTCATGTCGGAGGGCGACTGGGAGAGATGACAGATATCGGGGAGACTGCCTGCCTTGCGGATGAATGCAACAAGCTGAGCCTTCGGAGTTTGAAGCTACACCGAAGCTAGTCTGGTCCCTTGTTGTTGCCGTTGAACAGTAAGTAATCCCAGCCGCTTGCATTCGCGCTCACATACCCGAAAACGTGCAAGAAGGACCGGTCGGCGCAAAGTGATGGAAGACAGAGACAGAGAGACGCTGTGAAGAGGACGTTTGTGCCTGTGTGTAGGTACTAGGGGCCCGTCTGCATATGATGGGACCGGCTAAAAGGAAGACCACACCGGCGCTTGCACGTCTTGTGCTCTCTTTTGAACTCTCGTTTCGTCGGGGATGGTGAACGCTGTATGTAGTGGAAAGACAAAGGAAGAGCTCCTCAGGCGGACCTGGGGTATCACTCAAAGAATGAGGAGGGGGGAGACAGGAAAGAGACCAATGACAGGCAACTAGAAAGAAAACGCCGCATCTGAGCATGACGAGAGACAACAGAAGCTGTACAACCTAAGTTAGGCCGCCGTCGAAGTCCTTTGAAAGAGACAGCCTTCAAGCAGCTCTCTCGGCTTCTGCTACTGCGGTGTCCTCACGCTGTCACCCTCTTCTTTCTCACATAAGATAGCTGTTAGTCGCGAACTGACGAGGCGCGTCGCCACGAATCTCCCCTGCCTCTCGTCAGACGCCGGAAGACGCTCCTGAGGCGGCCGAACAACAGGCCGAAGCATGGGTAGCTCTCTTGTGAGCGGTTTCTCCATACAACCCAGACGACAGAGCAGTCAAAACACGACGCCAGTCAGTTGGGGGAGCAAGAGTGATGCCGAACGCGAAGGATCCGAGCGGGAGAGAACGAGGAGGAGGAGGTGCATGCGAGTACGATGAGACTGAGCAGGAGAATCCAGTCATACGCGTTGTAGATGCTAAGGAGAAACAGCGAAGACAGAAAGGTACCCACGAACATGAAAAGTAATAGGATTCGCACTTAGGAACGTGCGTTACGCGTCCTCTCTATAAGCAAAAAAGCCCCGCTAGGGGAGTGCAGGGGGAGAGCCCGGCACGTTCAGAACGCTACGATGCTGGGTGCTCCACGTGCGTCTATCCCTTTACGGCGGGGCACTCTGAATCGGCGGCAGCACGTCAGGAAACTGTACCTGAAACTTTTTCAGCGGCACAAGCGCCTGCCGATAGTTGGAAAATTTCCCTCCCAGGTGTATACAGAAAAGAAAGCTCCTACCTAGAAAGGAATGACGACCACGATCATGAATGCCTCAGCCGCCGCGTATCTGTGCTTACAATGCTGAGATCTTCACCAATCTAGGGCGGAAATACCCTCTGCAAAACTACCCTTTTCCAGCCAGCTACACTCAAGAAAAGAATGGGATGTCACCTACAGGTTCGGAATCCTCCTATGCTACCACGGCCCGCCACACGCGGTAACCGCCCGCCCACCGGATGCACCATACGCCATCCTGGTCTGTTGAAAGAAGCTATACACGCAGGCTGACCCATACACCCACAACCACCCCTAAGTTCCTTCACCGACGTCAAATTCCGTAGGGTAGACCGCTTTCCCTTTTTAAAGAAACAAGGCCCAGGACAGTACCCCAGGAGAGGAGGGGCCGCTGTCTATCACCCCTCCAAAAACGATGTTGAGGAGAGTTAGACCGGAGGAAACTCGGGAGAGGAAACAACGTCAGTCCTGAAAGGCGGGTGTAAGATCACCTTTTCTGGTTTGACAACAGTGCTGTAATGTACAGAAGGAGAGAAACCAGAGCGGCGCACGTGGCGGCGATGAGGTCGTCTAGGTAAGAGACAATGGCCGGAAGTGCGCACCCACGGCATCGTAGAAGATTGCGAAGCAAACAGAACGGGAAAAGGCAGTGACCATTGACGGATTTGTCCCGTAAGCACTTCAAGCAGAAAACAAGCATCCGTTTCCATCGGCTGCAGCTACCACTCGCCTCTCTGCCGCGGAGGGTGTCGATGCCGAAGAAGTCCGAAAAGCCAGAGGCCCTCTCCGCACGCAGTACTTGCCTTAAACTTCAGAGGATAACACAGAAAACCGAAAAAAATCTCCTAAGAGAGGCTCTTTTCCCATTTTTCAAATATGTACTCGGTAAATCTCTCCACAGCGCGACCTTCAATAAACGACTTCGGACGAAGCCCCCTGCTTCAGGACAGGCGGGCGGTTGTTCGGGGAGTATGTGTGTCATGACGTAAAAAACCTACCAGACAACAGAAAACTGAAATCATGAGATGGAAATGTAGGTCTCCTCAGGGAGCCCTTCGCGCGCAAGGATACCCGTTCTTCATCAATTCCAGGGCATGCTACTACTGGAGCACGCGCAGAGAAGAGAGGAAACTCCGTATGCCAGCCAATGAACAGTCCCCCTCCTCTCACCTCAGACGGGTGGCGACACTACCCCAACCGCGCTTGATCTGGTTTGCCCGTGCTGACGATCCGCTGTAGTCGCTACTGAAATGGCAAGGCATGGTGCGCTACCCTCATGATGAATTACTCGCGCCCTTCCGTCTGGACCAGTTTCCCGGAACTTCTTCCCACCTGAGACAGTACTCACGATAGAGAGCTTGATCCTCAGCGAGTTCACTTTGTTGCTTGCGCTCCAAGCCGCCAGTACGCCTGGCTTCATGACTGGACACCATGAGGCGTGAGCTTGCTTTTACGGATTTAGAGTAGAGTTTCGTGTGCTACCCGAAATCTAATACAGATGGCGACCCTGGTCCTAGGTTTGGCCGGGAACCAGTGGGCACGTCGTACAAGAGGGCGCGTATAACCCGAACTGGCAGCTCTCATCGGAGGAGTTTCGGCGGGCGTTTTGATCCCTAGCTTCCAGCGGGCTGTACCAGCTATTTGCATACCGAGACTCAGAACTCGCTTCGTGGGGCACTCTGGCAGATTGCACGTTAACGTGTCACAAGGGGGGAGGAAATCTCCTGTCTTCGAGTGGTGCTGTGTAACACCGCCGCGGAGAAAACTTCCCGCTGGTGGCGGGAATAATATCTCTGCCTGGCTCAGGAAACTCGCATGTCCTCCGCCTACTCCAGAGGTTGGCGTCCCTTGGAACGTCCTGCAGACTCTGCGTCCCGGCGTATTGCAAAGCCCACGTCCCTCCACTACGGCCGGCACCTCCCCGCGGTTCGGGCAGCAGCCAGCACCCGGATGTTTGGTTGCCCGCTAATGCCCTTGAGTCGCTCCGGTTGTCTTCTGCCGACACAGCAGAAGGGTACCGTTTAGCGAACACGGAACCTCGGAGCATTAGTGGTATAGGAAGAGAAAGAAAACTGGTCAGGCCGGCACCCACGCGGACTAGAATGGTCGCGGTGCCGGGACGGAAGGGCAATGCCTGGTCAGACGGCGGGCCATCCCGCTCCGCAGGCAAGAGTATATCGGCTTGAAAAACACATTTTCTTCGGGATAGCTCGACCTCCCGCACTCTCTTAGTCAGGTTGCAGAGTACCGGATGGTCGTAGTAGCCGGGTGTCACCGAGCAACCAATCCTGACGGCAAGAGCAAATGGCTCAGCGCGGCGGACTATTTGTGCGCATCTGCTCTACGTCTGTAGTGTACGCTGTAGAATATTGATTGGCTGGTATTGCGGAGCCGATCTCCGAGGCTTTCTACCGCAGCTCCGGAAAGAAGCCTCAGTTGCCAGGGGGCCAACCCAGTTGAATTCGTTCACCTGACGTGGGTGCATTCTGTGCCAGGGTGGCCACCACGAGTAGTCCATGACAGAGGTTGGAAAAGGGGGACTTCACAGGAAGGGGACAGGATCGGCCACGGGCTGTCGAGCACGAGTGCATGGTTGGGCACACTCTCGAAGAGCGCAGGAGCTCTTGCACCACGTGAGACTAAAGCTAGCTTCGGAAGGAAACCTCGCTTCCTCTCGTACAGTGCGGCCTCCCCTGCAAGACTCGCGTTACCGAACGAAGCGGCTCCTCCTGGAGGTACCATCGGCTTAAAACGGACAATCATGACGAGGCAGAAATGTGTGCTTTCACATCGAACCAGTTTTGAGGCATTTGCAGCTATGACGACGAAGAGCAACTCCCCTTTCCACCGTAGACAGAAGCTACTCCTGGTATCACCCCAAGAATGATAGCCTGGCCCTCTCGCTTCAACATTTTAAACGCCAGCCAAGGGACAGGAGCCGCTGCGCGTACCAGTCTGTTAAATGCACGCTGCGGCTGTTTACCTGTAGGTGCCGCCGCTATCCAATGTTGCCTTGCTACCCACGCATGATACGGGCAGGTTGTCGAAAGTGTAATGAGCAAGACGCGCCCGGTGTAAGCGAGGCCAGCTCGCGCTCTGCAGCGATGCTTCCCGTGTGAAGCGATACAGACGATTGTCGGGTGGCCCGACGCGGTTCGTGACTGTCCTCTGAAGACCTGAAGAGCAGGCAGCTGGGGCGGTTCAACTGAGTGTCGATGTTAACAGGCGGGGACCTCGTAGCGACGGACACGGACCTGTTTATGCCTTCTTTTGACAGTTTGCACTGCGAAACAACGCAGGTTCTTTTGGTCTCTCTCCTCTCTTTTTGCTGGGCCGGGGGCCGCTGCGGACTCCGCGTACTCGCTTACAGCGTGGAGGCTACGTTCGGACTGCGCCCTTCGAGCTGCAGCGTCAGTGGACCGAGGATGGAGACTGCTGCCCGGTTGCCATTGGGTAATTGCTGGAAAGTAAGCTGAACTTCTCGCTGGTTTCTTGCATGTTTTTATTCCTCACTTTTACTGCTGACGCTGTTGCGTAGAAACACAGAAGGTTGGCGTACTGCTGCCCTGAGGCTGGGTGGTCTCGACGGCTGCCGTCCATTCGTAGGACGCGGTTGAGCGGCCACCTCCTGGGGCGCCTGACCTTGTTGCATTCGATGCTGTCACTGCAGTCGAGTTTTAATGCTTTAGCGTGCGAAGTGCCCAGCCCGGCTGGGTAACATTTTGAGTTTCCTTCTCTATGGACGCCGTCTTGTCATAGGAAGCGTGGCGAGGTGGTCCTGAGTTGGCCTTTTGGTAAGCTCGACCGAGTTCGTGGCAGTGCTAGCAAGCAGCCCCGCTCCGATGCGAATCAGTCGATTGAGGCGCGTACACACGAGGGGTATCTTTTCGAAGGGTACATTTCTCTGGCAATTTGTCCACAGGGTGGAGTTCTCAGAATTCCTGATGTAAGCTTCATAAGGATTTTTTCCGGGGCGTTCAGCTGCCGCTCCCAAGCCGTGGCAAGCCCTGGCGGAGTGCTTGAACACCGTGCAGTGGGTCCAGCGCTGTCCTCACAGGAAGCAGTCAAGCAGTCACACTTGTAGTGTTACAGTCCCCATGGTCGTGTGCCTTTCCCTGGCTAAGGATCTCATGTCATATGCTGGGTTCACACACAGAGGCAGAGACGGACGGTCCCGGTTCCGACGCCAGCGGACGCATCGGGTTGTACACGCTGTCGTGTGAAGCGCCGGGACCCGAGATTCCTCTGTTTTGACTTTCTTGCCTGCAGATCTGATTTGGGGCCCACCCTGGTCCGCATGTCGACAACGGCTGCGGGCAACGATACATGTCCGTGTGCTGCCCTCGGAACTCTCCGTGTTGAGGAAATCTCTTCAGTTTCGTTTCCTCAGGATATACGCGCGGCGGACGACGGTTGTCGGTGCGTCGAGTCTTCACTGTATAGCGAATGGGTTTTCTGCGCACTGCTCTTCCGATGCTTGCCTGGCAGGGTGAATCGTGAAAACTTCCTGCTTCTTGCGAGAGAGACGCCACTCTTTGTGTCTCACACTCTCCCCAACAATGCAGCCGTGGAACAGGTCTGAAGGGAGCCGCCGCTCAGATCATGCACTTCTCTCTGCAGCGGCCTCCCGAAACAAGGGCACGGGAAAAGTGACGAGGAACAGCTTCGAGTGCAAACCAGAGGCCGAAGATTTCTCTGCCTCTTCTTCCACGAACTGGTCATCTTCGGATTGTAATTCTTCTGTTGATGAGACTATCAATGGTAATGGTAATCCTGACTGGCAGAGTGACAATCTGGATCTGCTAGCGGGTAGCCCCATCTCCGGTCATCCTACGGGGGATGACTCCTACTGGCTCCTTCACCGGGATGGCGGACAATGCCGTGGGGACAGGAGTGTGGTACTCCCAGCCCTGGGAAGTGAATCTCAGAACGCCATGTTCCCTACATGCGTCAATACTACGTATCTTACGTGGGCTGGTATCCCCTCGTCTTCACAAACAACAGCTGTCTTGCCGTTTTCATCTAGGGCAAGTGGAGACTTGGTGGACTCGAGTTCGCGCTCTCCTGCCCACGTCGTTACCCGCGAAACGGAATCAGGGAGTCCAAGACCTCTACATGCACGGAAGCAGTATACCGCGGTGGCACCTTCTACCTGCACGGCTGAAGGGGGTCAGAATGGCACTGGCTCTCTTGAGATGAAACAAAAGCGAATGACTGGAGCTGAGAGTCGAGCTGTCGTCTTAGGGCTCTTACATGACCTACTGGAGACCCTCCCTACAGCAAATGTTGAGGATGTATTGGAGTCTTTAGAACCCTTGAGAAACTTCTCTAATGCTGACAACCCCGAAAGTGAGGGCATCTCCCGCACCTTGTCTGAAGACTGCGGCAGGACGGAGTCGGAACAAACCATGTGTCCATCATCTGTTGGACACGACCGGGGTCCCGGCACTCATACCGGAAAGGACGCACGCGACGACCGCGAACCCAACAGCACAACGGGACGTACGAAATCCGCTGCGGGGAATAAAGAGACCATACCAAACAACTACTCCGATATCACAATCACCGACTGCTGTGTAGACGGTGCAAAACTTGCGCATAAGTCTGAAGAAGAGGAGAACACATCGACTCACAATGAGGGCGCGCAAAAACAGACGAAGGGGAAGAGTATACGTGTAAGCCCGTTGCGTAGTCTCACGGATAGTGCTGGCCACGGTGAATTGGGGCTAGCCGCCCGTACGAGTCCCGCTCCGTACATGGTTGTACCTGCTTCGCCCGTTGCAATTAGGAATTGCGGTGCAGCGCAAGAGGGCTATGAGGCATCTCCTCCAACGTTCAGCCTTGGCCATCGACGCTTATTTGGCGAGGGCATTAGCTCCGGGCCTCAGCAAGTAGTGTCAGGTGATGCAGCGGGGGCTCCATGTGATCAGCCGGAGGAACCCTGCTCCGGTGTTACAAGAAGTATGACCGTCACTGAGGAGAGTGCCTGCAACCAGAGCGACTCCCCAGCAGGAATGAGGGCATTCACGACTATCGAGAAGGGTATGGCTGACATGCGCGACTGGCTGGCTTGGGCGAACAGCTTTGGTTACGTTCCAGGCCTCTACAGCTCACAGCATCTGGAAAACTATGCCCAAGGAGTCCCCGTCTCCCACATGATGACTACTGGTGGATTCCGGAGTAACACGCCTCCACCCGGCACACAAGTAGTTACAGCCAACATGCAGCCAACTACTCCGACTGGTCATGCCACTCCTCCGCTTTCAAATTTCGTTTCTTTACAGTCGTTGAAACAGCAGGAGCAGGGGCTGTTTCAGGAAGTCCAAGCTTTTCTGACTAAACGTTCTCGTCACACACCGTATCCTAGTATGGGAGGGCCACTTGACGGCACCACTAAGGGCGGCAGTGGGGAACTCGGGCACAAAGAACAGAATGGGAAAGTGGTCACAACTCAGAACGGCGCTATCGAGGCGAGGGGACTAACCAGCGATCGAGGGGTCGAAGGCGTTTCCTCTCGCTTGAAGGAGAGCCACACAGCCCAGGAGGGCGGTTCTGATGACATCGCCAGTCTTCCAGACGGGCGCTTGGCTGTCGAGACGGAAGGACGAGAGACTCTTGGTCAAGCTACTACGAAGGCCCCAGAAAGCACGACCAGAAGTCAACCGACTCCAAAAGCAGACACTCGTCGAGGTTGTCCGCCTCCTCTAAAGCCTGTGTTTGACGATGTAAGCCAGCTGGGGGATGAGAACGATGTGACGGGAGGTGAGGGTGATGATTTCGAGGAGGAGACCTCATATCAAGATGGTATCACGGTAGTGGCATTACCCGAGCGTCGGATGCCTGTCACGCCTCAGCATCTCCTGCAGACCCCTAGGCCGGCCGTTCTCAAGGGCTCTCAATCACCGAGTGCTGGAGGTTCGTTTTCTTCCTCCGCCAGCATCACTGGTGATGCTGCCGCAGACGAAGAACTTGACCGGGCAGGCGGGGGCAGTGTACAAGACGCAAGATTTGACGCTGACTCGCCTGGGAACCGGCAACAAAAGGACGGTGAGGGAGTCTTCGATGGAAACCAGAGTCTGACTGTTCAAGACCGGTGGGGCGCGTGCTAAGTGCCCGGATGACCCTACCTTAGAGCACTCCTGTTTCTGAAAGAAAGCTGTATTTCCCCCTCCCTTTAGAAGGCATAGCGACTTTAGCTGTTTTTGTGATAAGCAGATCTGTTGACCCGTTGTGCTACGCTGTAGTCTCACGGAGGACTTTTTCATATGTGCCTGTCCTAACTGCGGCGTAGCTGAAGTCTGTGCGTCATGGGGTTGAAGGTTGTGAGACAAGACAGAGGCTCATGCTCTTTCAGTTTCTGATATGGACGCTACACACGCGAGCACGCGTTTGCGCCGCACCTCAAACGTACACCCATGTATACATATGTGCGAAAGGGGGATATATCAAAGGTACAATACACGAAGTACACCAACTCGCAGTGTAGACGGAGCACGCATAACAAGCAGTACAAATGCTGTGGTCACGGGACGAAGCGGGCGATTGTTATGAGAGTGTTGCTGTCCGAGCAGGTGTCGACAAGGCGAATGGAGGACTCGTTGCTGAAGAGACTGTACTAGACGGTGAAGGAGAACGCACTCCAACAGAGGCAGGCGAACAGCCGGATGAACAGCAGTGGCTACCGGAGCAACTGGCTGCAGATGATGAGGATTCCTGCTCAGTGTACGGAGTTCCTTTGCACTTGACGACTGCAGTCTCTCTTGACGAGCTTTTTCCCGACAGCATGAATGCTGGCACACAAACCTCAGGTAAGCCCAAGAAAAATATCTTCATGCGCCGTCCACGGTGACATACCAAACTTTGTGATTAGCTCTTTGTCTGAGGAGAAAGAGAGACTATATTTATGCTTCTTCGTCCTGAATGGGAGACTTCTTGCGAGGCTATAGACAGTTGGGCTCCGCTGTGTCTTCTGATAGTCGCGTATAAGTGTCGGAGAGGACGTGCGTAGTGATTCCAGCCTAGTAGATTCGATCTCGGTCCTTCGTATTTTGTAGACAAGCTAGGACAGCGGCCGCCGAAACCGAAGTGGCGGGGAAATGGGAGACCCGACAAAGTCCCTGCATTCGATGACTGTGTGAGAGAAGATTAGCTTTAGTCTGCAGTTGCTCCACTTCGCGAAACTCTCGATTGGTGCGCTTCTTTTTGTTTCTCCGTATGATTGCAGTATCCGATTTCTGGACCCGGCTGGGGACTCCGCGTGGCGCTTCATTTGTGTTTTCGAGGAACCGACGGTTGCCACACAGCTGTCGAAGTGGTCCTCCTGAAGTGTTTCTTTATGATCCATCAGCGTCTCTGCGCCACGCTGGTTCTCCACAGGAGGTGCCGTCATCTGGTTTCGAAAAGACAGAATCTTTGCCGCCTTTGGGCACTGCCCAGGCAGTTCCCCAGTGCGGCAATCTGAAGGATATGCCACCTTTTCCTGCCCCGGCTAATATAGCTAATCCCTACGTAGTAAACCTGCAGGCTGCGTTTTCACCATCCCTCCCGGCACCACTTATTTCTGTTAGTGGATATCCCTCCGTTACTAGTGGCCACCTGCATCCGCCTGTGGGGCAGACACTGGGCCGAAGTGACGGTTCTCCCTTTGATGTCAGTCTTGGCTATCAGCAACCCTACATGCCGGCGGCGGGCCTCTCAATGCCAACAGCACCCTACTTCTATCCAGAAAGTACATTTAATACAGCACCTGGTAACTTGTATGGATGGGGGCCAGACGGCCTTCCGATTTGGGGCGACCCTTCGCTGAGGACGCCAGTAGTAGGTTGTTCACAGTTTAGCTTTTGAGTAAGGAACGTGTGATATACGTGAATGACGCGTTTTGAGTGATTCTGTTTCCCTAACTGGCTGACGTTCACCTCTGCGGATAGCATTTCTGATGCAGGTGTCGGAACGTTGTGTCAGTCCGACTATTTTCTCCGGAAGGCTGCCACGGGCCTACCTCATTTCATGTTGTAAGAAGGATTTTAAGAGAAGAGTGGCCATCAGGAGGTTTTTTGTTCGTCTACTTGTCCATTCTGTGGTGCCTTCTGACATGAACATGTGTGGCGAGAAATCTTTTCAGTTTGCGTGACCGACCCCGGCCAGTCATTAGAATCCCGTATGGGGTGCCTTCCAAGCGGGATGCAGATATCAACCGAAGTAGCTACGGCCTAAGCTACTTCGGCTGATATCTGCTCTCCGTGCAGTATGGCTGTCCGTCAGGAACTGTGCCGGTAGACGGCAGGTGTGCTGTCACCACGGGGGGGCTGTGTGGCGCTCAGCTGCGAACTTGCTGGACAGGCTCAGTCCAAGAAGTATGGTACGGAGGGAAGATCGGGCAAGGCATACGGGCGAACTCGTGTCTGCAGTGTGGAAAAGACGCTGTCTAGCAGCTGTTGAATCGGTCTCCGGGGAATCCCATGGTGGAGCTTGAACTCGCCATAGCGGAGCGTCGGTTTTGTTTTTTTTGTGACGTCACAAACCAGTCAAGTGTGTGTGCTCGGGCACAGAACGGGAGGACAGTCGCTTGCTGGACGGTTGACTCCGCGTAGAGGAGTCGTCAGATAGCCGCTCTTCCTCTCATCCGGACAACATGCTCTGCCGGAGCACACATGTATGACTGTCCGCACTTCCGAAAGACGACTCGTAGTTGTCACAGAATTAGATTATGTCCGGCCAAGGTGTCCTGTCGTAGAACTGCACCAAGATGGCGGATTTAGCCTGCCGCTGTTGTACCAGTAAGTATTAGGTTCAAAGTTACACTGCTGTTGGCAAAGAACAGTATCTCCTCGTATTTTCTAGCGAGTCAGCTTAGAAGAATTGATACTTGACGAGAACTCGCGGTGGCTAGCTTCATCGAGGACGAGACGGCGATGCAAGCTGCGGGTGTTACGAGTCCGTTATGACGCACGTCGACCTGCACGCGAAAACAGAACGGAGGGTGCGCGACTCACGGAGCAGCGGTGGTGCAAGCACAATATATATATTGTTGTGCCGCGAAAACCATACCCCACGGACTGTAGACGCACTTGAATCCTTTTTCTTGAGATGGCACTGACCGAGGAGTAGCTTTCAGTGGGCCCGGAAAAACATGTGTTGAGCGTGAGCGAGAGGAAGGCGGCGTGATTTCTTCTTCACTACGAACCTCGGTAAGGAAGTCCAAGCGGCGGTGAGACTGGCTCTCGCTTTTGAGTGCCGTGCCTCATTCAGAAACAACGCCATGTCGAATTGTTACAGTCGGACGGGCACTAATCGATGACAGTCGAAGTCCTCTGACTTCCTCGGGGTACACTCGTGTGGCAGGAGCGGCACGGAAGTAGACAGCTGCATCCGTAGTTGCTGCTTGCCGGGTTTTGACTGACAGCAGTCCCGTGTGAGATGATGTCCCGTCAGGGGTTTGTATGGTTTTTTTCGGTGCGGTGCGTCAGACTGTCTTCGTGTGGCTGCTGCCTGGGAAGCGACCAACGGTCAGTCCAGTAATGCAGTGAAAGAATCTGGGATTCTGGCGTTACACCGTGCCAATGGCCTCGGACAGCACAGACCACACCCCGCAGTCGTTTTTAGGAGACACTGATGAAAGCTTTGATCGCAGACGTGCGTGATTACAGCCGTACCTTTTCGAGCTTGTGATCAGGTGGAAGACGGAGGACCATCGCCGCCAGCCGGGAGACAAAGCTGTCTCGTATTCCCGTATTCTGCACTGAGAAGGTCTGTGCGAGCGCCTCAGGGAGACCAGAGAACACAAGCGCCGCCCGATAAAAGCTCGACTAGAGAGCTCAGAAGGTAATCTTTTAGAAAGTACTCTTGGTTAGTCAAGGCTCCCGCATCGTTCCACATTAGTTTGCAGACATGAAAACTCACCTGGACAGCCTTGAGTTCTTTGATGAAGTTTAGTAGAGTGGTTTCCCCGGCAGAGTCCTCAGCGATAGAGTTGTCGCTGAGATCTACAAACGTCAGTCTTGGTAAGTCCACGTTCCTCAGCTGTTGCCTGTGCTCGACACCACAGTCCAGTGGGCCCTGCTTTCGTTGTCGGCCGTGGGAAATCAGGGGAGAGAGCTCACGTCCGACGTAAAGTTCATGATCAGCTGCCCAGAGACGAGAAACTTGTGAACAGCTACGTCAGGTGTGTTTTCAGTGAACCCGTTGTTTCTGAGGTTTAGCTGTGACTTTGGCTTGAGCGCATGCCCTAGTTGCCTGTAGGAGACAACGTATTTCGGGAAAGCCTACGCCAGCCGTGTGACTTGTCAGACGTTACCCAGCCGCAACTGTTGCGCACTATGAGCGGACCTTGGTCAGTTTGTGACCCTCCCTCTCGTAGCGTCGGCTACTCGGCAGCTGGCAGGTGCGGCGTTGCCAGGTCGCCCAGACCCAGAACACTATGGCTGCCGGACGTTCTGTAAGGGAGGTACTTCCAGCCCTGCTGAGCTGCAAGTGGACTTCGGTGAATTGCAGGGAAGCCCGTACAATATCTCAGCGAGGCACTGCCCGTCGATGTCTGCATTCCGCAGCTTGATTCCAGTAGCTGTGCGGACTGAAGTCGGCAGGTCTTGGAGGTCTCCAGGGGTTATGCTTCTGTCCTGTATGGAGTAAACTTTGCACACAGTGGACAGAGGACAAGCCGGCTTCAGACACACTGATGACGTGACTACAAAGACACGACTAGACTTTAACACCAACCGCACCCGCAGCTGAAGAGCCGCGTGTTCTTGCCAGGCGGGATTGCCGTCGCGAGTTCTCACGGGTGAAAGTGTTTTCGAGTCCCGCAGTGCGTCGAGGTAAGTACGTCCATCACAATCCGTGTGCGGGCGCTCTCATGGCTGCCACGTGCAACGCAGTGGCGCCGCAATCGTGCCCGCTGAGTGAGGACCATCCTTCCGTGGATGCCGTTGACGGCCTAGGGGAAGGATTTCTAGCACGCTCAGTCCGTATAATGGCCGAACCAGAAAGCTGTATATAGATGGACTTGGACCCGCCCCCTTCTGACTTCCAGGCTGTCCCGTTGCTCTCTTTCAAGTGAAACTTTTGACTATTCGACATAAAAACTAGAGCCACTCGACAACATCTCAGACGTTGGGGCAGTCTTGCCGGCCTCGTATGTACCTTTTTCGTTCCCCCAGTTCGCCGCGCTGTTGCAAGAGGTGCTGCCGCGCACCTCGTGATCCAGTGGGCAGTAGGTGGGAGGCACGTGTGTCTTGCTAACCATGGTGAAACCGAGTCCTGAAATCTTGCACACTCTGATGTAACGTTCCCGGCGGACCAGAAAATGGTATTTGTCTTCGTCCCACCTCAAGACAGCGAAGAAGCACGACGTCTTTCAAGGACGGTTGTCGACCGCGAACTTGTGAGATTTTGATCGGCACCTCTCCCTGTGCCGCTTCTAGGCTTTTTGCCTGTAAGGTAAAGCAGCCTTGTGTTTGGACAGGCGGGGGAGCTGCTGGCTAGTGGAGCTTGGGGCCCGGCTCTCACAGTCTCCCGCAGCGGATGGTGGCGACCATTTGACTGCGTCCTCATTCTCTTTTTTTAGCCGCCCCGCGAGAAAAGAATGCTTCGATCCTCATAGTTACAGGACGGACTAGTACGCAGCCGTAGCAAAGCATGTCAGGGTGTGCGTGTTCTCCCGAATGCGAGCTACGACCGCCCGAGGATAAGCTATGACTCCCTTTTTGATGGGAACGGTGCTCCAGTCGTCTGGCTCTATCACTGACGGGGGCCGAGATAAACGCAGATTGACCCTATGTCGGCCGCACTGCGGTGAGCGCCGTGTCCGGAGGGAGATACAATAGGTAGATACAGAAACCGTGCGGACCTCAACCGGTGCTGCCTCACTGGCGGAACCGCCCTGATTCATATCGCACCAGTTTCCCCCCATCGTTCACTTCCGGAAACCGTGCTCTGCAGCGCACCCATTTTGCCACTGTGATAACTCGCTGTCCTCTGGAACCATAGCTCAGGGACTACCAGAGATTGCTACCTGACTCAGACGGTAGTTTCTCCGACAGAATGTTTATCCGTGCCCCCCTGCAGCCCTGCCTTCATACAAAAATCGTACCAAAAAGTTATTCGACTGTCGCGCACACACGTCAGCGGTATTTTGTCTCCGGTCTGGTAACAATCTGGACGTTGCAGGCCGCACCTTGGCGCGGCTTCGACACTATCCGACGAGTAAGAGCGTTCTCCGCGGGGCCGGGGGAAGGCCACAAAGGCTGTTACACTCATTCTGGTTCACGGCACCAACCATACGCATGGGAGTAATAATTTGTTCGGGAACGCTCAGCAAAAACTGCGGACAAGCCCCAATGGGTGAAAACCAGTCTAACTCGTAGACGCTGGGACCAGCCATGGATGTGATGGATGTGCGTCGGCAGTGTTGTTACTAGAAAACGTATGGAGAAGTTTCGACGCAAACCCGTTCGCCGAAGACTTCCTCATATGCTCCCCCCAGATATTGTGAGTGATCCGTTATTTCCGAAGCGGCGTTGCGAATTGAGGAAAAACAGAACTTTTGTGTCTCACTGTCGGCCAAATGGACAGCCATGGAATGTATCAGGGTGAGCGACTGTGAGTGATGCCTGCACGACAAGCACATTCTCTCTCTAGGGTGATTCTATGGTGAAGTTGGGTTGTCCAGCGTCAACCCTTTTCCACCTTTTCTGTCCTTGTCTTTATCACCTGTCAGCCGGGATCAGACCGAAAAAGATTTGAGAAGGCACCCCCCCGAGTAGCGCGCACCCGTTACAAGAAATCGTAGTCGAACGTACCGTTGCAGCACTGAAGCAAGCTTCCACAGCATCCTCAATCCTGGTTAGTACGTCTCCCTTTTCCAGCGAGAGGCCTTTCTTGCGCCAGAGTAGGGAGGGAGAAGGAATCCCCTGAGCTATTATATCTGTTCAGCCGTGAAAGCGGTACAGTTCGGCATCTTTCCAAAAAGGCTTCACAAGAAGAAAGAGACTCCAACCTTCTCCTTTCAAGGGTCTCGCGTTGCTCGGCAGCCACGAGTTGTACACTAGAACCCAGAAGAAAACCGCATTGAAAAAAGGAACTTCACATGTCTCCCAGAGAAAAGTCGAGCCGTTTAGCTTCTTCTTCTTCCCTCCTTTGGCGTTCCTTCAACAGCCTGTAATACATCCAATCCATAAAAGACAAACACATCACAGATGTCGAATTACGGATGTCAGAAACTGGGGCAAACACGGGGGAATCCCTTCTTCCAGTCGTGACACCAACTCTATCCAAAGCAGGTGATCCGCTGTCCTTCTGACATAGTATGCGGACTGGGATCTGACGTTTTACTAAGAGTGATAATGTTCTCCAGCAGACTACCAGTTGAAGGCTTTTGCTTGCAGGATCGACAAACAGACACTAGTGCGTGCACTTCTTCTCCAGGCTACATAAGCTATCAAGCATGCGGCATGCTGCATAATTGTTCACTTCACTGTGTACCGACTGACCCTATCAAACTATGGAAAACCAGACTCATTTCATTAAAAGAAGATTCAGCTTGTTTTTTGAAGAGAATACTTTGCATCAAAAAATGAGTATGTGTGCTCTGTCTCTCCTCTCTCTCTCTATCTGGATATGATGTGCTCCAGCCATGATGTGTTACTCGCGTTTCCTTTCTTTGCAGACCTCCCCTCCTGCTACCTGTTTCACCAAAGCCTCGTTTCCACCTCCATCTGTACATAACACTGGGATGTAATTGCAATACAACGATTGAACATGCCACGACATGTTGGAGCACTCAGAAAGCTTTCTTGGACTGGGTGACTGATTTGGTCGTTTATCCATTAACTAAGAGAAGAAGACTAAAGTAATTTGGAAGTACCTTATCCTTTCTTGCTTGCTCGAGACCTCAAGAATGAAAGAACGTTTCCTGTTTTGTTGAGCTCTAGGGGTAGGGAGAATAAGATAGACTTCATACAAACCACACTTTCTTATACGTCCTTCCCTTCTCATTTCCTCGTCTTCTGCCACCCCGCTAGTGATCTCTCCTCGATACATCTCTTCATCTTTTCGAGACTGAAGAGCTGCGATATCCTCCGTTGTATGACGGCTATCTCCAAGTCTCCTATAGAAGAAGATTTGAGAGGGTAGAAGATCTAATTCAATATCCAAAGTCAGTCTTTCCAACACATCGTAAATCGATACTCCATCTCCTTGTATTGTCGCTGAATCAGTCTCTTCTGTATCTACAAGAAATGTCGGCCGATACTTATCGAGATAAGAGTAGATAGATTGTTCAGAATGGTCTTCTTGAAGTTCATCAAGAAGAGCTCTGTCGCCTTCTTTTCCTTCTCCTATGCTTCTCATGGATTGATTTGTATCCTTACGAGTCGATCGCTCTTTCCGAGAACTCTCTTCTGTTTTTCTCTCATCTTGTTCTTCAATCCCCCCTTCACTTGCTCTTTTCAAGGCTTTTCCATCGAAAACTTGATCTCTTACGCTTCCTGTCCTTCGTCCTTCTGCTTTTTCATACGCTTTCTTTTCCTTACGTAACAAATAGTAACGATCTATATTCTGCCATGTAGCAACAACAGCAAGCTTACGGGGTTGTAAGACATGGCGGTACGTCCCTCTACGTACTTGAGTTAACTGACCTTTCATGCCTATCCCTTCTACATTACGTAGTAAGATGATAGGAATATAGGGATTCGGGACACGGTAAGATACAGTCCCTTTACTTATCGATGGATTGATATGAGATATAGCAAAGAAACGCTGATGAATACGATTGAAATTGACCAGACGTTTCACATACAAGGCAGGTGGGAACGTGAAGAAAGGAAGCGGAATCTCATGTTGGCCTCTGATACCACTTAAGAGGCAAGATTCCATGATAGGTTGTAAAGGCATTCTGCTACTTGGTCGACAACTCACAAAGCAACGCTCTGAACACAGTAAAGAAGTTGACCGAAGAAAAGGATTATGTAAGGGGAATAACGTCGGTGAGTATGACCTATGGCGAGGAGGACTTCGTGACGGGGAAGGAAGACATGACCGAAGAGAAGAAGGAGAAGAGATAGATTCTATGAAGATATAAGAACTCCGTACTGATATATCATGATCGTTACAAGCACTCTGCGTCTTTCGTCGATCTTTCCGTCTACAGAGATGCCTGTGAAAAATATCAGTTGTTCGTGTATGACGAGGTGTCGATGTAGATGAACATGGAGCTCGATATGAAATGAAGCGGACCAACTCTCCTTCTTGGAGAAGTTCTTCTCTTCGAGACAAATCCCTTTTGTCAAAAAAAAGATGCTGGGGCCAATGAGAGAAGGAAGAACGGTAATAGTGAACAAACTTTCTCCACTCCAGGCCTTGACGGAAGTGTGATAAATGCGGAAGAGGAAGAGAAGGAAGGAAGCGACTAACGCTACAGCATGACATAGTCTACAAAAAGAAGAGGGCTGAATGAAGAAAACGTGCAAGAAGACAGAGAAAAAGCTCTTTAACCACGGAGGTTTCTCACGTAGAAGAAGCCTCTACGGTGTCCTTCTCGTGACTTGCCGAAACGGAAAGCGATAGGCCTCCTCCATGTAAATCAAGAACGACGGGAAGAAGGTGGAAGAGCCGGAGAATTTCACGTGAGACCGGAGAGGGGATGGCGACGAGAGAGAAAGAAGGAAAGGAGATTCTCTGCAATCATGAGGAGACAATGGGGATATAGAGAGAACAGAGATAACCTCGTAGATACTCAGTCAAAGGAAGACGGTATACAGGCGAGATCCACCACGGATGAGAGCAAGAGATTCCATCTTCTCCTTCGTTCGACTATTGGTGAGTACGCACGGACGGAAGTTGGTCTCTCCCATGGCTGAGAGTGAAAAGAACAAGAAGGAGAGCGAAGACAGATGAAAAAGTAAGGACGTCTTCTTCGACCCAAATGAAGAGGGGAGGATGTAGCGCCACGAGAGCTTCTTCTGGCACCAGTTGCGCCCGCCCTCCCTTTTTCTACTTTAAGAAAAGCCTAAAAAGAAACGAATTCTCCAGGAGGGAGAACACCTCGTATAAATTCGAGCCATTCACAGAGTGTACATACACCTGGTTCTTGTGTACACGAGGTGTACATACATCTGGTCATCCTACACACATTCACGGAGACAGCAAAAAACCAGGCGCGCAACCACCCAGGTGATTTTTCTTTGTTTTCTTCCTTTCCCTGAGACCAGTAATGAAGCAAACAAGCACGCATCCACAACTGTCGCTTCGATTCGTGTTACGTGATCTACAAACAGAAAGGAAGGGACATTCTCTGGAACACCGCGAGCAGGAGCGAGAAAGCACCGAGACAGGAAGTTTCGTTAGTCTTCAGAGAAATATGAAAGATGACTCTGGTACTTTCAGTGACGTTCTGCACAAGCGGGCTATCGGTGTGAAATTATCAATCTGGCTTCGCGAAGGGAAAGGGAAACTCGTGAGTGCATGCAAATGCGCCTCAGTGCATGCAATCTGAGCCCAGACTCCGAGTGCATGCAGACAAATATATTTGTTGCCAAATCGGTCTCGTCTGTCTGTGTGCACCGGGCAATCCACTCGTCCTTCTTTTCTCTCTCCTTGCCAGCTCGCTGGCCATGGGAAGACGTTTCGCTCTTATTTCGAGTTTTTTTTTTCCTTGCAATTTGTAGCGCGCAGAGATTCACGCAGGTGTTACTGCCCTCAACGTCGGCATGCAGTACAGCGAGCGTGAATCTCTTGGGCAGAAGGTGACTGCTGCTGCACAATTCCCCGGGGGCCACTCGCCACAGAGACTTCTCCCATTCCTTCTTGTTCTTCTACAGTATCACACCGCATCTCAGCACACCATATCTGTTTTCCTATCTGTAATTGACCTCCGCATCTAGGAGACCTAAGGCAGAGGGTGTGAAACTTCAAGATGCAGGCAACCCCGAGAACACCTGGCCACACTTTCCGACTTCTTCTTACCCCTTTCTTTTTGCGTATCATTTCCCACACATCTTTCCTCTGCCCTAGCTTCACGAGGTGTTTCTTCCTTTCAGCTGCCTCGGACTTTTCTCTCGAGTCTTCATGAAAGGAACGAGAGATTCGCCCTTTTCCATCTCGGTTACAATAGAACAAGCGACGAACCTCTCTTACTGACGCCGCTGTCTGTTTCTCTGCCTGGCGAACTACCTCCCCGTCTACCTATTACCAATGCACGTATGTACGTTGTCCTTCGCTCTTCGCTCTCCATAACTCCCAGATATCTAGTCACATATGTACGTATGAATACAATAAACAGTTAGATGAATGCACATCTCTACATGATCTCTATGTTGCACCGATGGCTGTGTATCCACGTGTCCAGTTTATATAGCTGTATGTCTCGTCTACATCCACTGCCGCTCTCCTCTTCAAGCATGGGGCTAGAGCAGGGACGAGCATCATCGCTCTTCATTTCTGCTTTGAAGGCTAGTTTCCTATCTTTGGAAAGCCGCTCTCTTCTTTCTCTCTGCCCGGGGGCAAAGCGAACACTATTTTATCGCTTTTCGCGCTGTATCTCATACATCTCTTCTTTCAGTTCTCATACAAAGAAGTCTGCAACAAGATGTCCATCTCTCTTCTTCTTCGTCTCCTCTTCCTTTTCTTTTCTGTCTTTCTAGCCAGTCTTTCCCTTGTTACTGATGCAGCTCCTCTTACGAATTCTAAAGCTCTCGGTTCTTTCTATCTCAAACAGCCTCCTGCTTTTCTGCTTCGAAATAACGTAAAGATCTCTTCTCTACATCAAGCGAAGGAATGGCCCCTCTCAGGCTATGCAGGTACGCTTCGACCTACGTTTCTCGGTGCGGATATCTCGGCTTACATACGTGTGTCTCTATCTGTCTATCTATCAGTCTATCTGTCTTCAGTATATCTATCTATGTACTTTAGTCTATCTTTCTGTTCACCAATCTTCAATCTATCTACCTATCTTTAATCTATCTATCTATCTATCTGATACAGTGGATCGTCCGTACACGACGAAAGCTTTCTTTTTCTCTTGACTTTCATCCAGGAGAAACGTGGTGGTGCAATCTACCTCGAACGTATCTGTCTCTAATCTGTCTTTAATCTATCTACCTATCTTCAATCTATCTGTCTATCTATCTATCTTTAATCTAGTTATCTGCGTACTCTTTTCTTCTACGTGTCTGAGTATACGTTTCGCTTGCTGGTCTCTTACCGGCGAAGCGCCTCCTCATCTGATCAAACGGCACTCAAGAATTTGCAGCAGATTCCCCTGGTTTTTTCTCTTTCTACTTCTTCTTCTTTTTCATCTCCTTTTTCTCCTATCTCGACACTTTCCGTGACCTTCCTGCGTTCAGTCACGAAACCAACAGCCTTCTTTCTTCCTTCTTTCCTTTATCATTCTCCTGCCCAATCTCATTCTTCTTCTTCTTCGCCTCCTCCTCCTCCTCTTGTAAAGCCTACGTTCCTTAGAACTCTGCCGAAGGGACACAGGGCACCGTCGCCATTGCGATCGACACCTGCTCGTCGTTGGGTTTCTCGTCAGCATCAGCATCATCTTTACAGCATCGATGCAGCCGACCCGTATCGATGCAGAGGCACTCTTTCATCTCTTCCGTCAGAGAGATCAAACCAAGGAGCGCTCTGTTCTCTGTCAGCAGGACACTCTCTGCATGCAGTTTCAAATGAAGAAGAAGAGCAACAACAAAAGCCAAACCCACAGAGACACCTCGTTGGTGGTAGAGAATCGTCATCTCTCTCATCTTACATAACACCTGCAGGAGTGAAGGATGAGAGCACCAACAGTGTTCTCACTGGCTTCGGTTCCTTGGGTGGAGACACTTCTTCCTTTCCTGCTCTTGTTCCTCTTAATGATGCCATGCATACACCTCTCACGTAAGGGCCAACTTGCAAGTGCAGGTGCACTCAGAGAAGGAAATAGATCGAGAGTGTTAGATGGGTATGATGATACAGATAAGTCTCTCTCTCCACTGCAAGCAAAGAACTTCTTTTTTGTCTGCAGCAGGTCTAGATTCTTCTACACCTGGTGTCTTAGAAAGTAGAAAGATATCTCCTTTCCTACCTTGTTAAATTTGGCGTAGTTTTTCTGCTCCGGTGCTCACCAGCTCCTCAAGTCTTTCTTCGGCTATCATCCACTGCAAGTGACAAGCTTCTGTGTGGAGGGTCTACCCTTTCTTGATCTGCCTTTTTATGTCTCGGTATGATTTCCTCCCCCAGCAATCAGATAGCATACAGGACATAAGGCGTTGCACACATCTCTGTATGTAGAGATCTTCACTGACTCTATCAATCTTGCCTATCTTACGTGTGTACTTGTTTCGACGTGTGTCTTTCGTGCTCTGTTTCTTACGTCAAGAAAGAACGTCTGTAAGGTGTTCATTCTCCCGGAGGGAAAGTCCTTCGTATAAACTCACTCACTCCACATTCTGCCCTTTATTCATCCTTCAGTTATGCTTCTTTCTTCTATCGACTGATCTTCCCTCCTCTCAGACGACACCCTCATTCTCTCCAAGACGCAGGCCAGATAGCAGATCTTCCTAAACCGGCAGACCAGAGAAGTGAGGTGAAGACAGGAGGGCAGCCGTCTTTTTTGTCACTCCGAGAAAACGAAGAGTGTTCTTCTACGTTGTCTCTTCTAGGAGAAAAGAAAAGGAGAATCGTTCTATTAGGAAGCACAGGAAGTATCGGAAGAAGCACGCTGGAAGTGGTCGAGGAATATCCCGAGAGGTTTGGGGTTGTAGGTCTTGCTGCCAATGGATCGCGGTTACCTCGTCTCGTGGAACAAATTCTCTTTTTCTCGTAAGGCGATGATGAGAACCAGAGACAAAGAACAAGGAAGATGTATCTCTCTCGGTGTCGTGGGTGTGGGGTGCTTTGAAAGCGGAGAAAGTTTCAAGAAGAGAGAGGCAGTTGACCGTAGAAAGCCAGGTGAAACCTAGGAAAAGAACATGAGAGAGAGAAAGAAGGGGTTAGTCGTCTGTTGCGAGCGAACGGCACACACACCAAATGTTGTGAAGAAGACGCTTCCTGTGTGGATAGAGCGGGCCTAAAGTGAATGCCATCGCGGTTATATATATATATATATCTATAATGCCTTTCAAGAAGAACACAGAGAGGATGGAGATATGTAGGTTTTCCTGTAGGGGCAAGAAGAACGACAGCCTTTTTCAGGTTGAAAGCGTCTTCTATACACTACGTGTTGCAACCGCCCTTCAGAAATGGAACAGTATGTGACTGTTCCTCGTTTTTAAAATTCACATCTGTAGCTCTTTTCCAGTTGCAGACTTTTCTTACAGATATGACTAGCCTCAGATTCTGTTTTGTAGGTGGTTTTCTTTTCTCTCTCTCTCTGTCCGCCGTGTGAGAGTGTTTTCTTTTATCCTGTCTCGCATGTAAAACATCGGAGGTGCGGGTCATTGCTCGTAAGGTGATGATAGACTGGCGGCACACAGGCCTGTGTCTCGCTGTCGGTGTCTACCTGGTGTCTCTTCAGACCTCGCTATGTAGTTGTAGGAGAGGAAGAGAAAGCTCAACGTCTTAGGGAGTTGTTAGATCATCCTGACACAGTGAAGAAACTCAGGGTGTATCCCGAGATTCTCTTTGGCGATGATGGTCTTGTTGAATTAGCGACACGCATTGAGGACTACGATATTCTTGTATCTGCTATCGTGGGTTTCAAGGGTGTTCGTCCGACCATTGAAGCTCTTCGTAGAGGCAAGCATGTTGCCTTAGCTAACAAAGAAGCCCTTGTCGCCGCAGGTAAATTCCTTATATCCATAGTGTCACGCGACTAGGTATTGTGCTGTATAGACAGTAGGAGTACTTACATGCATCATCCAGCGGTCACAGACGATTCAGTGCAATGCCAAGAACTGAGGACTGTCTACTGGTGACAGGGATCAATGGTACATAAGCAAATGCATATACCTATGTATATCTACATATGTGTGTGTCTACATCTTCGTGTGTGCCGTGTTACTCCCGTGTATGCGAACGTGTTCATATTGTCTTAACGTAGCTCTACTGTCTAGGTACAAATTCCTTTCTCTTTCTTCTTCTTGTATTCTCGTTAGCTAGCCGTGTAGCCAGCGGCCTGTTCAAAAGGAATAAAGAAAAGCACCATGAACCACACTCATGTGTTCTTGGTCTTCACTGTCTTCCTGCCTCATAGGAGAAGTCTTTCGTACTGTTTATACACAGCAGGGCTTCCGCAAGACTTCTACAGCACAACCTGCCGAAACAAACGCCCTCGGCTTGTATGCTCAGGATCATCCCAACAGTATCACCGAAGAGAGACATACAAAAGAATCTCCAGGCAGTAAGAAGACGAATCCCATAAAGGTGACAAAGAACTCCTACATGATAAAAGAGAAACCTCCTACTCCTGGTCTTCTCTTACCTATCGACTCTGAACATTCGGCCATCTTCCAAGCACTCCAAGGCGTCCCTTCTAGCTGTTATCCTCCGCGTCGTATACTTCTGACAGCTAGTGGGGGACCCTTTAGAAAGAAGAGCCGAGAGGACTTGAAGAATGTGACGCTGAGAGACGCGCTCAAACACGTAGGTCTCTTATGTCCCGTGATGGTCTAAGCATTCCTTTTGTAGTACTCATTGATCGGCTTGTCTTCATCTTTGCAGGACGTCCTTCTCGAGGGAACGTCTAGTGGTTGCTCGTCATCTTGAAGTCTAACTGACGTTCTACATCACCAAGGGAGGAAGCTGCGGCTAACTGCTTTTCGTTTTTGCAAGAACTGTGAAGAATCGCTCTCAGTATGTTGGTATGGAGACACCTCTTTTCGTGCCACTCATAACCATGTTCTAAGTGTATACGTTTGTGGCAGCGGGTAAATCATACATACCTATATACCTATATATACAGGTATATAGATATAAAGCGGTCTATGTACATTGTCAAGTATGTACCTGTCGTATGCATTTCCATTCCGTATAGAACTAGGACTATTCTCATGTGAACGACCGTCACACGAACTTTCGTGTAAAACAAAGGTTCGATGAATCCATGTGTGCTTTCTCTTATCCTTTCTGGTTTGCAGCCGAAATGGAGCATGGGAGCGAAGATAACGATCGATAGTGCTACTATGATGAATAAGGGTCTCGAGGTGATTGAAGCTCACTTCGCATTCGGGTGTCCCTACACCTCAATAGAAGTTCTTATACATCCTCAAGCTATCATGCATTCCGGTATAGAACTTCATGATGGTGCAGTTCTTGCGCAGATGGGAGTTCCTGATATGAAGCTGCCCATTGCATACGCTCTTACATGGCCAAGGCGACTCAAGTAAGAGGCCAAGGAGGACTGAGTTCGTTCATCTACGGAAAGGGGAGCGTAGCTCTTCTCTTCTTTCCTGTTTCTCTCGGTCTTTCTGTACTCTTCTCCTCAGCAGCATTCTCGGTGTTAGCGCCCTCCTTCTGTGCCTTGTGGATGACTGGCCGAACAGCTGACGGACTGTCTGACAGCTCAATTCTCCACAACTGCCTTTATTGCGAATGTCTGAGTATTTCCGGGCATTGCGGGCTGTTATGTACGTGTGTACTTGTATCTATGGGACGCGTGCGCGTGTATCTGTCTATGTCTGCTTGTCTTCTGTCTCTGTGTATCTGTCTCTATGCGTAAGCGCGTGTGTGTTTGTTTGTATGTATATGTGTGTCTACTTGTTGTGTGGGTCCGTGGTGATACGCGCCTTCCCAAGACTACATATCCCGGTACCTATTTTGAAATGTGTACGTGCCGTCTAGCAGTGTGTCTGACTATACATCGACCAGAACACGTTGTAGGCAGCCTCGTATCGTCGTAGTCGGCAACAAGACTGAAGGGCCCGGGCCTGGTCAACTGCGTTCATTTCTTTCTAGAGCGGTCTCCTGTTGGGAATACGTCTTTTGCTGATCATCCGCAGTAGCACGTCACATCTCCTGCTCTTCGGCTTGACTCTCTCCTTTTCTTTGCAGGACCTCGTGGCCTCGCCTTGACTTGACTAGGGAGGAGCCTTTAACCTTCGAGAAGCCTGATCTGTGAGAAGTCATCTTATCTGTTCTAAAGCCATTCTAGTAGCAGTAGCGGTACTAATGGTAACTCTAGGTCTGCCCGGAGTCTTTTCGTAGAAACAAGCAGAGAAGTCCCCTTGTAGACATCCACCGATGGTTTTGGAGGTCGGTCAATAATAACATCTGATCATCACTCACTGTCTCCACGAAGAGACAGATCGACTATGGGAGCGCGTAGAGTGGTTTTTCCTTTCTTGATAGCGATGCCGTCATTATAATAAAGCGATGGTTCTTGCGGGACAATAAGATAAAAAGAGGCTGCTCCATGCTGACGAGAGTGTTTCTACTGGGTCCCTCTGCTTTTCTGGACAGAGAGAAATTTGGATGCCTAAAACTTGCTTATGAGGCAGGAAGAAAAGGAGGTCTTGCCCCGGCCTGCTTGAATGCCGCTAATGAGGTCGCTGTCGAACGCTTCAGAAAGGAAGAAATATCCTTCCTTCATATCGAAGAGACTGTACGCCGTGTACTGCAACTCTACGATACAACCGACAAGAGCCTTTCCTCATCGCACGGCGTAACACTAGAGGTAAGTGCCCCCCCAATGGCACCAAAAGAAGCGTGCCTTTGTTTTGATGGCAGCCGATGTTCTTCAAAGTGCATTCCGATATAGCACGGGTACAGTAAAAGCATCGCACAAGACGCGCATGCTTCCCGCTGTGATGAGGTCACAGACAGGTAACCACGAGAAAGTTGGATGTGATCACAGTGTGTTCCGTTCTCTGGATGCCCTTTGTCTTCGCCCAGTAGTTAGGTCTACACATGCAATCTGAGCATCATCTCGAAAAAACTGTAGGACGGGTCCTTCTCTAACTCTCGGAAGAAGAACGGGATCTCATTGAAGGTGTGCATTCGGCTGTCGATTGGTCAGCGAAGATGCATTTCTTTCAGCGTGTGGTTGTCGTGTTCCAAAGATGACAAGGAGAGCACCCTAGCTAAGACTAGCGAATCCAGTCGGCCGAAAGAAGTGACACAATCCAACACAGGAAAGAAACGCAGGTAACGCCCGGCTGGCTCTTCGTCGACCAAACAACCCGTTTCGAGCGTCGAGAGCTTCTTCGTAAGTAGAAGAATGACTGGGTCGGCTACCCTAGAGAAGTCAATCTCTGCATGCTCGATTGGTCTTCTTGATGTGATTCCTCCTTGTGTTATGACAGGACGTCTTCGAGGCGGACAGATGGGCAAGAACTGTTGCAGGGGAGCTCAAGCTCTATGTTGTAGCTTAGCAAGCAACTGCAGGGCTGTTCTTTCTTAATGGCAGGCACATAGTCGCTTGAGCTAATGCGTGGCGTGCCAGCGGTTAACCTCCCTCCGTTATTATCCAAGTTTCGAGAACAGAGAATGAAAACAAGGAGCACCTGGGTGATTGCGCGATCAAGCACGGGCAAACTTAGAATCAAGGCGGAAGGAAGAATAGCGAAATCTTCGGTGAAGAGACAGGGAGGGAACGTCTTCTATTAGTTATTTGATAAACCATTCAGTATCCCTCGATTTGAATGAAATCACTCCAAGCTTTCACGGTAGGAAAGAAGGAAAGATTTATCCACTATGAATCTGGTCTGTTGAACTCTTTGACTCGGCCTACCCATGTAGTAGGCTGTGGTTCTGTCGTTCTTCCTGACGAGGGCCTATGCTGCGGAACTCTCCAGCTTTTTTTCTACCGGCAGGAGACCTCAGTGAACGAACACAGACGGCTTTTTACTCAAAAGAATGGAACACGGACAGTGTCTAAACCGAGTAAATGCGGAGCAGAAGGCTCACTGGTGGCGCAGGGCATCCGTTTTAGCTTGACCACGCGGAACACTGACGAGAAGCACCGGCTGCTAGATGTCTTGCCTTCACCGCGTCATTCGGAAAATCGGGTGTATATAGGTTATGACGGATGTGAACGCGAGGCTAATCGACCCCTAGGCGCTCTCCTGCCGGGACCCGCCTGTGATCTGTATAACGCCTTCTTTGCTGCGCTGGGCTCGTCCTCTCCTGTCAGCCGGAATGTAACGTGTCCTATAGCAGAACATAAAGCTTGGAGTTAGGTGTACGCGAAGCAAATGTGATAACTATTACAGCTGATCGACACCAGAAGAGCAGGGGACACAACGGGCGTGCTAATGAGCCTGGCAGTCGGGCTCGCTGGGTGAAAGTCCGATGGGCCGCTCAGTCTCAGACTTGACCAGTTCTCCTCTCCACACGGCTGTCAAGTTCAGAGTACGTACGCAGGGAAGCGAAGACCGGTTGAACCGCCCTGAAATTCGCCGTGTCGCGGGTGCAGCTCTGCTCGCCAGAAAATTCAAGTTCTTTTCTTCCGGAGAGCTGTGCAGCCTGGTAGAAGGGCAACTGTTGGTCAAACACCTTCTGGCGAAGGCCCGCCTGCGCCTTGATCTGACGTCCTCCAAGGATCGATAGTTCAGAGCCCCACCGTTTTTATACTTCATAACGACCACGCAGGCACCCCTTGGGAGCCTCGCACTATAGTGTTTCAGGATCTTGGTGCGCGCAAGCATGCCGTGTCGAGATCCTCTCCTTTCTGTCAGTGGCTGTCCCTTGAGAAATGCCGGCCGGCTGCTTGGTGCGTGCGCCGACAACCGGGACACCAATCCCAAAGAGGCTGGCTCAGAGTCGTCCGATTACCGCGATGGAAAAAAACTAAAATAGCGCGTAATCCTAGTCAAACTTCGGAGCACCCTACAATATCTGAGCTGGGCACACAGTATGTATCCCCTCTGCCATATCTACGACTAACGGGCTCCTGCAACTAGGGCGGAGCTGACAAGCAACCTGCCAGCTGTGATGACGACGCAAGCGGCTAGATAGAAGGGAACCTATATAATCAAACAATCACGAGACGAGTATGGGATTTTCGTGCCGGCGGGACTCGTACCCGTCTCCAACCATGATAAAGACGTCTTCTTTCTGTCGTTTTCTTAAACAAGAGTGAAAAGATGAATGACTGTATCGCCACAAGAAAAGTCGAAGATGATCCTTTGGCAGTGAAATCTAGAAAGACGATGATCAAGAGAAGAAAAACGCCAGTATCAGACAGCACGTTATGAATCAGAGGAGAGGGAGTACAGCGACCGTCCCTCGCCGAAAGAGGAAAGCTTCCGGGCACCTTGCGTGTACCAGAAACACGCAACTCACTGGTTCTTCATTATCGAGAAAGAATCTGAACCTCTCTGACTTCTTTGAATACGACTCCAGTAGAGACACTTCCTCAAGAGGAAACGAAGGCGGTGGCGGACCGTCCTGACAGAATTCGTTTGCCACCCAGCAAAAAGCAGCTAAGATAACTAACTAACTTACTATTGTTGACACGGCAAAAAACATAAGTACTATGATGCTCCCCCTTTCATGTACCGATCGCGCCCTGGTGTTACAACCCCCTATAACACCTTCTTGAATATACACATATGTGACGGAATGCCTTTCGTCATCCGGCTGCCCCGCAGGGCTGAAGGGGTCCGTCGTTCAATATTCCCAATAGAGAGCGGTGTACGGCTCACATGCAACCAAGTGTGGTTGAATCTCCCCAGGAACCGCGACTCCATTTCGACTTCACCTCTCGACTCCAAGTCATCATCATTACAATAGAAAAATAGCTCCACCTTGTTGCTTCCCCGTGCTACTAGTACGGCTACTACTATGAATGATATAACTAGTAACTACCCCCACGACTACTGCCTCTTGGCGGCGGCCCAAAAGAAAAAGGCAGGAAGCAAGCAAGCAAGACTCTTCCTCTTCATTACTACGACAAAACTCCCACGCAAAAGAAAGAAAGAAAAGAGCAGAGACCACACACGAATGATCAGCCACATCTACTTCCCCCAGAGCGTGGCGGGGTGCATGCATGCATGCGAAGTCCTTTCTTTCTTTCTTTATTTATTTATTTCTTTCTTTCTTGATCTTTCTATTTCTTGTTTTCGTTTTCAATCGTCCAAGTGCGTCTTCCTTGTCCTTTCACTTTTTGCCTTTCCCTCGTACTTTTGAGGAAAGCTTCAATGCACTTCTGACTCATCAGACTGAGCTCTGCTGCCTCCATCAACTAAAAGAAGAAGAAGAAGAGAGAAAGAGATGCAACACAACGAGAAAAGATACCAGGAATACAGAAAGAAAGAAAGAAATAGATAAAGACATGAAGAGAAGAGATGAGTAGATAGAGCAGGGAGATAGATATAAATAGACGAATCGACAGAGAAATACATACAGGGAGTTGCCGGTACAAAGAGAGATATAAGTATAGATAGAGATATACATCTGGCTAGATCATACATGTATGTAGAATATGCATACGCACGTAGATCCATGTATCTAGACCTATACACATAGATCCATACACGGATATACACAGATGTATTAGAGAGAAGAGTAGAGACGATCAGACGAGAAGGAGAGAAGAGAAAAGAAGAGGGGAAGAAGAAAAGAACGAAAGTAAATGCATGCAGCCTCAGGGCTTTCTACGTGAAGATACAAAAATCCACATACACAAAGATACATCATAGAAAGAACATGAGAAGTAAACATAGATAGATTAAAGATAGATAGATAGATATTTCGAAAAGAAATAGATAGATAGATGGATTAAACATAGATAGATTAAAG
>NW_027157430.1:42022-44206 GCF_002600585.1 Cystoisospora suis
ACAGATAGATTAAAGATAGAATAAGGGTAGATAGACCCAGTAAGGATAGAGTGTAGATAGATTAGAGATAGATTAAAGATAGGTAGTGGTAGTGTTGTATGTGAGACGTTTGTCTTACTTTGACGTGATCGGAAGGGGAGAGTCCATTCATTTGCGTGAAGTAGAGAAGGAGAAGTCGAATCTTCTCACTTACTCTAGTGTACATACACATGCAAGAGCAAACCACATGCATCTTAGCCTAGTCACGGAGAGACAAGAAATAAGAAAAATAGAAAGATAGAAAGCAGGGATAGAGAACAAAAAGGAAAGCCCTCTCCGTGAATGGAATATTTGAAGCCTAATACATATACATACATAATACATACATATATATACATATACATAATACATACACACAGAGAGATGCTCCTCATACATATTCATGTCTGCATGCGTAGATATCTTTAACTATCTTTCACAAGATCTATAGACGTCAAGTATACACAAATAGCAGTGAAGGAACACTCTCAAACGAAAGACAAGCCTCACACAAGAAGCAGAAGAAGAAGTATTTCTATAGATCTATGTATACATATCTTTCTATATAAATCTCTCTCTACAGATGTGTATATCTTCCTCTCTTCATCTCCTGGTCGACGGAGCGAGGCGGATAAAGAAATTAAGAGAACACTTTGTCCCCTTGGAAGCTTTCCCTTCGTTTTCACGCCTGTAGAGAATTCTCTCTTCTTCTACCATACTAAGAGAGAGAGAGAGAGAATGAGAAGTGATCTCTCATTCCTCTCTTCTGTCTCTCTTTCTGTCTATCCGTTCACCTCCTCTTTGTTTCTTTCTTGTCCTGTCTATTACTCAGCTCAGTGTCATCAATCATATCTCTTTTCTTTCTCTTTCTTTCTTTCTTTCTTTCTTTCTTTTTCTTTGTTTCCTTGAAGGTGAGGTGTGTTTTGTACCTAGCAGAGAATTGACTATCCGAGAGAATGGAAATGAGAGTTTGCTGAAGCTTCGAAGAGGTCACTTCTTTTCCAGACTTCGTGACTCCGCAGCTCAAATCCTACGGTGTACATACACCTCACACACAGATACACATCCATCCTTACACATAGAGACAGATACACAGATCACGACGATGCTGAAGGTAGAAGAAGAGACTGAGAGGAGAGAGGAAGAAGTGAAAGAAAGAAAGAAAGAAAGGACAAAAAGAAACCCCGCATGACCTCGAGGAAGACGAGAATTAGGAAGAAGAAGAAAAGCCCCTAATACGTATCATACACGTCTCAGCATATTGATATAAATAGATATAGATGTACACCTTTCTCAGATTTCTCTTCATCTATCTACTAGAGTGTGAACATCTTTATTGAAGAGACATTGTTAAATAAATATCCATACACACACCTGTTGAGTTGTGCTTCTCTCCCTTTCTTACTGCAGAGAAAGGGAGAAGAATCGAATATTTTCTTTCTCTTCTTTTTTGTCTTTCTTAGAGATCTAAGAACGTTGAGAAATTCCAGCCGCGCTCTTCAACGATAAGAGAGAAACAGACGAGATGTATATTCATCTCCACTATTACCTAGAGAGAGAGGAGGCGAGACAAAGAGAGAGAGAAAGGGGAAGATAGAGAGACAAAGACAATTCATGCGGGACAGAGACCTCTAGACAGAGGGATGGAGATAGACAGTGACAAGACGTCGTTTGTCTGCGTGACTGGGGCGAGCTGCAATGAAAATGTCTCTGTGTGTCTCTCTCTTGAAAAGAAAAAGAGCAGACGAGACAAAAGAGAGAGGAACGAAAGAAAGAACGAGGGAGAGATAAGAGAGACTGTGAAAGAGAGAAAGATAAAAAGAAAGAAAGAAAGAGAGAGAGAGAAAGACGAGGACGTACTTGTTCAAGAAGGCCGATGGCCATGAGGTTCTGCGACTGAAGCTGATCGAAGCATTTCTCACTCAGTGATACATGCATCCAGTACTACAATACAACAATGTTAATGCAAGAAGAAAAAGAGAAAGAGAGAGAGAGAGAAAAGAATGAAAAAGAAGAAGAAATAGAAGAGATAGAAGAGAGAGAGAGAAGAAAGAAGAAGAAGAATCGAACGAGAAGAATAAAAAGACCTAGACGAGGTACGCCAGCAAAGATAACCTAAATTACCCGAGGTATTGTGTATACATATATACAGAGAGAGAGAGAGCT
>NW_027157431.1:0-376 GCF_002600585.1 Cystoisospora suis
AATGTTTAGAAGCAGCACCTTTCCATAATTAAGGCTTCTAGGGAAGCCTAACTTGTATAACCGAAGTCTTAGGACTCGTTAAAAGAGAAAGAAAGATCCAGATTTAGCCTTGGAGGGGCATGGGAAAGTGACCGGAGGCCGCGCCTCCCAGGGAGGCGGGACGACCGGCCGGTTCAGAGAGACACACCACCGGGAAAAGGGGAAATAGTTAGGATCCGGCCTCATTTTAAGAGGCATAAGAATAGCAAAACATGTTTAGAGAGCAAACACGCAAAGAGAATAAAGACAGAAGATAGTTTAAAGGAGGAGAATGGGTCCTAGGGGACCCTAACGGTCGCAGCGAACCGCTCGACCGTACCCCTCGAGCGGTCGCCAG
>NW_027157432.1:0-311 GCF_002600585.1 Cystoisospora suis
TCCGTCTCTACGGGCCTCCTCGGGGTTGTTTTCGCTTGCTGTACTCGAATCTTCGGCTGAAAACGCTCCCTTCTCGCAAATCCCTCTTCTTGCCAATCTGGGCTCATGTGTCGTACTCGGGGCAATCTGGGTCTAACTCCCTCTTGGTACTTCACGGTCGTTAGGTTGCTCTAGTAGCCCTCAGTGACTCCCTTTGGACCTTTCATGCCTCTAACCAACTTGCAATTTGGTTAACTCGGGCCGGCCAAACTTCTTCTCGGACCTACGCCTTCAGGTTGGCTTCAGACCAGGCCGGCGGCTATTATTCGGGC
>NW_027157433.1:0-837 GCF_002600585.1 Cystoisospora suis
CTGGCGCGGGAGCTAGCGGGGGCTCAATCCCGACAAGCTCGTCTTCGACTGGCCAGGACAGCGGGGGCCCAATCCCGACTGCCTCAACTTCGACTGCGCGCCTTGTTCAGGGTACCAGCGGGGGCCCAATCCCGACTGGCCCCGGCGTGGCTACGCGCCCGAAAGTGTACTCGTGTACGCATTGAGTCATTGGGAGCCCATCCCCAAATGACTCGCACCGACAGACGGACCACAGGAAAGAACGTGATCAAGAACACAGTGGGAGTCCATCCCCAAAGGTCCTGCGCGTGGAGCGATCCACGCGGTGCCGCCAACACTGGAGTGCTAAGCAAAGGCGGACTACGGCTAACACAAGAACTACCTACCACCGGCCGCGCGCGAAGCCGGTCGCTAAGCGGGACGAGCCGTATCCGCACGAGCTCAAACTACAAGCAAGAACTGGCAGCAGCGGGCAAGCTAGGTGGCAGCGGAGTTGACAGTCACGCAGGCGAGAAGAGTCCGCGAGGTTACCCACGGCACCAAGGAAAGACAGAAACGACAGTCGCAACCAATGGGAAACGTCGGACGAAAAGAAGACAGGAAGAGAGTGATGACAAGACCCGACGGAAGGAGAAGGACAGCGAACACACAGCAACGGGACCAACGACTGAGCACAGGCGCCGGTCCGGCGCCCGACGGGACACGCACCGGTGGTGGAGCAGGGCCGGACTCGGACTCCCAGCGGACCGACGGAAGCCGCGCCGCGCAAAGTCGAACCGAACATTAGCCGAAGTCAAGCCCGCGGCGGCGGACCGCAGTGCATGCAGTTGGCGAGCGGCGCCGAAGCCGCGCCGCGCA
>NW_027157433.1:956-1239 GCF_002600585.1 Cystoisospora suis
CGAACATTAGCCGAAGTCAAGCCCGCGGCGGCGGACCGCAGTGCATGCAGTTGGCGGCCGGCGCCGAAGCCGCGCCGCGCAAAGTCGGACCGAATATTGGCCGAGGGGCAGACCGAAGACGACGAGCGCCCGATTCCAGTTCCGCGATGGATTGAGGACAACGGGGGAGCAATAAGGGAAGGAGGCGCACCTCAAAACCTGAAAACCAAGACAGAACGGACAACAAAACAACATTCACAGTTAAGACCAAAAAAGAACGGAGAGAAATCACGCAGAATCGGCC
>NW_027157433.1:1735-2139 GCF_002600585.1 Cystoisospora suis
AAACTGCCCGAATTGCAGTATTTCCCGCCCGTCGTGGAAATCGAAATTGGCGGAGGGACGGCGCAGGCGCTGATAGACTGCGGAGCGACTAGGAGTTTTATCAACTCAGAGCTGGTGGTACAGAGAGGGTTGGAGGCAACAACCCTGGAGGAAGCGTACTGCTTCGAGGGCGCCACTGGAGAGGCGAGCGTGGCGGTTGAGGCGGTTATGGAACCCAGGCTGAAGGTGCTGGGTTGGGTAGGAACCCACCCGTTAATAGTGGCAAGAATTAGACAAGAAGTCATACTAGGGATGGACTTTATCATGGCTGCGAAGATGAACTGCCTTTTCCCCCGAGGCGAGTTCGTGTTCGAGACCCCCGGAGCGCGGAACGAACAACCACCAACAGATCCGACGGAGGGGAG
>NW_027157433.1:2356-2994 GCF_002600585.1 Cystoisospora suis
CGAGCGACTAAGGGAAACAGGAGGAACAAGGGTAGCCCGACGAGCCCTAACAACCCACCGACCAGGGCCCGCCCGCGGACCACCCAGGAGTTCGTGGTAGCGCGGGCACGAGAGCTGCACGGGCCAGGGGAGCCAACGCAATCGGACGAGTCCGACGCGGGAGCCAAGGAAGAAAAGCAAGAACCAAGGCTGATCGAGCAATGCTCCATGATGCAATTACGGAGATGGATACGAAAGAGTGAGGTGGAATTCGTAGCCATGATCAAGTTGGAACAGACGCAAGGGAAAGAGGACAACCGGGAGCTGTGCCTAGCAGTACAACCAGCGACCGACACCGACCAGCAACCACCAAGTGCGAGGCTGGGAGGAGGCGACAACCACCTTGACCCCGATTTTGCGCGACTGGTCGACGAGTTTGAAGACATCTTCCGGGATCTCCCGCCAGGTGCCGCAAAGAGCAGGTCGATCAAACACCAGATCCCGACGATCCCTGGGAAGACACCCGACTACCCCAAGAAATGTTATCACCTACCCGAAGACCAACTCAAGGAACTGAAGAAGTACCTAAAAGACCTTTTGGAGAAGGGATTCATTGTGCCGTCCCAGTCGCCCGTCGCGGCGCCGGTGTTCTTTGTGGG
>NW_027157434.1:0-3129 GCF_002600585.1 Cystoisospora suis
TCTTTCTCACTCTTACTTTCTTTCTTTCTTTCATCTTCCTTTAAGTAACTGCATGCAGATATCTCTCTGTCGCCATACGTAAAAACCGAAAAAGGCTAATATGTCTATAAAGATCTTCGCTCTCTCTCTCTCTCTATGTCTATGGATATAAATGCATAGCAATGTTTCTTATCTACGTAAACGTACGCAACAAAGAAAGCTTTAGGAGCACACAAGGGCAGCAGAGGCAGATAAAGAAAAGAATGAGGAAAGAAGAAGAAGAGAGATCGAAGAAAGGGAGAGCTGAGAAAGGAGTGAGAAATATAGGGTCAATCTGTCCTTCTCTTCCTTTCTCTCTCCATCTTCTTTCTTTTTTTCTTTTCTTTCACGTTTTCTTCCTTTCTTATTTTCCTTACTTTTGTTTGTCTCAGCTCTTGTATCTCCCGATTTTTCTCTTGTTCCAAAGTCTACAAAGAGGAGAGAAAGACAAGAGAGCAGACGCCGCATGCACGGTGAAAATATGAACACCACACACACACCTCGAGTGTATATACACCAGCATATACACCTAAATATCCATAGAAACAGTGAGAGAAAAAGAAGGTAGAGACATCTAGATAGATAAGCAGAGAGATAGATAGATATAGATACACATAGAGATAGATAGATAGATAAGCACACAGAGAGGTCGATTGCTACACAGATAAAGAGACAGACAGTTGAGAAAGAAATAGATGAAAGAGAAATACATAGATGGATAGGCCGATAGATAGGCATTATCGTAGATCGATGTGTGTAGATGATACTCCGATGTGTATGAGAGAAGAGAGAGAAGGACCTTACGTCTTTTGCATGCGAGAGATCGCTTCGTGTTTTTTTTTCCTCTCTCAGCTTTTGTGTGAGTGACTCCACTTCTTCTTCATTCTTCTTCAGCTGTCTAGACACCTCAGACTAAGCACAAAAAAAAAGACAAAACAAAAAAAGAAGAAAAAAAGAAGACAAGACAAAAGAAAGAAAAGGAGGGATAGAAAGAGAAAGAATCCTTCTTCGAAGAAGCGAAAGCGGAAGAAAAAGAAAGTGAAGAAGACGAAGATCGAGAGTTCTTTTTCTTTTTCTTTTTCGTTGATTTATGAAGAGACGTCTTCTATTGTGAAAGAGAAAATGAAGGAGAGCCCCAAACCCTCAGCCAGAAAGAAAAAAAAAAAAAAACAAGAGGAAGAAGAAGTTTCACAAAGATGAGAAAAGAGCGCAGACACACTGTAGACAGAAAGCAAGAGATCGAGGGAAAGAATGAATGAAAGAAAGGAGAGAGACTGAGACAGAAAAGAGAGAGAGAATACCCTAGGAAGTCTAAGGAGTGTAATGCAGACAATCTATCCCTTGTCTCGATAAAATGAGAGAAAGAAAACTCTAAGGACGCTCGAGCTAAAGAGATAAAAAGGAAAGAAAGAAAACACGAAAGCGCTGAGGAGTAGGGAGAGGAAGAAAGAAAGTTTCGTACGAAGAAAAGAGGAGAAGAAGAAGATTAATGAAGGCCTTGAAAAGAGTTTGAAAAAAGAGAACAGACCAAGAAAAGATGAACAAAAGGCGAGAGAGAGAGACAAAGAAGAAGAAGAGAGGAGACATCTATAGAGAGGTGAGGAGACAGATAGCTTTGCTGTAACCTACCTTCGATTCCTTCAAGTCTTTTATGACATTCTCATGCTCCTCTATCAGGCTCTAAATACATACACAAATAAAGACCCATAAAGACACACCTTTCTTTAATCTATCTTTAATCTATCTATCTATGACTACTCTCTTTCTTCATGTTTCTTCTTCTGTTTCTTCTTGTGTCTTGTATCCTTTCTTACCTTTTTGGATTCTTCGAGTGTGTGGAGCTTCGCTTCAATTTCTGCGAGAAATTTTCGCATTTGACTTAACTCCCCATCTTTCTCTGCTAGATCACTCACTAATCCCGCCTACTTACAAAGAGAAAGAAAAAAAGAAACAAGAAAGACAGAAAGAGAAAGAAAGAAAAGAAGAAGAAAAGAACGTCTCAATGAATGAAAGCGAGCGAGAGACAGAAAGAAAGCAAGAAAGGGAAAATGTAAAGAAGGAAGGAGAGTAGCTCTAGTGGTAGTACTAGTAGCACAAGGTAGAGAAGAATGGAGATAAAGAAAGAGAGAGAGAGAGACGTCTTTTCTAGCTAAGAGAAGCAAATGGATCTCGAAAATGACGAGACAGGAGTAGTAGTGAAGAGAGCTCATAGAGATATGAATAAAGAAGAAAGAAAGAAAGAAAATAAACAGACTGAGAGAAAAGGAAGTAAAGACAGAATACAAGAAGAAGAAGAAAGAGAAGAAGCAGAAGTGGCTATCATAATGAAGGAACGAAGGGTGTGTAAAGAAAGAGAAATCGAGGCAATACACAAAGAAACGAAAAGCAAACAGAGACAGAGAGACAGACAGAGACAGAGAGACAGAGACAGAGAGAGAGACAGAGAGAGACAGAGACAGAGAAAGTAAAGAAAGACTGAAAGTGGATTAGAGAGAGACGAAAGGGAAATAGACACGTAGACGAACACATAGAAAAAGAAAGAGTGCAAAAGAGAGATAGATAGATTAAAGATAACTAGATAGACAGAGAGATAGATAGATAGACATTTTTCGGCCGTCTGAGTGCTTTTCTTCATCTTGTAGATCTGAGTGGACGACCTCCTCCAGTAGAGCCCAAATCATGTGTAGATCTAGAGAACTCTTATGAAAGATACATGCACAACTCCTCCTCCTTCTCAAACTATATCAAGAAACATAGACATAGAGAAATAAATATAGATAGATCTACATGCATACATATACAGATATGTGAAGACATGCAGACATAGCATTTTAAGCTTTCTGAAGTCTCTCTAGTAAGAAAACGACCTACTAGGGGACAAAAGTGGTACGAAACAAAATAGCATATCTTGAATCGAACTAGCTGTACCTATCTATCTCTCTACATAAATATATATATATATATAGCGAGAGAGAGAGAAGAGAGAAATAATTTTTTGGAATCCCCAGATAGGGAGATCGACCTGAAGAGAACCTCTCTGCCTCCTCCTCGTCCTTTTCCCACTCCTCTTCCTCTTCGTCTACTACTACTACTATAGAGTCCTGTCTCCTT
>NW_027157435.1:0-239 GCF_002600585.1 Cystoisospora suis
TATATATATATATATATGGGGGTATATAGGTATGTAGATATGTTGCATGTGTCTAGCTAGATATATACATGTATGTATGTACCTATACATGTATGTTAGAGTACATCGGAGGTGTATGAAGACTACAAGTACTATACGGAGATGATTAGGTTGACTATGGCCTCTCATTTACCTGTCTTTCAGACTACGTGCAACTATAATTCATATTCATAGAGACTTCACAAGGGAGCTTCTCTCAA
>NW_027157435.1:639-2606 GCF_002600585.1 Cystoisospora suis
CTGCTAGTCAGAAGAAGAAGAGAGACGTGAGGGCCGTAGGATCAGGGCTGGGGGTGTGCCCAAGAATTCGAAGAGAATAGAGAGTCACAAAATGAGGGAGAGAAAGAAGGAAGTGAAAAAGGAATCTTCTCCATGCATCGTACGGGGGGGTGGCAATGCACGTTCTTTTGAAGGATCATCGGGAACTATCCATCTTCGTCTACCTACGTGGATCTATCTTTCTCCCATCTACCTCTCTTCATCTATTTATCTCTCTCTCTATCTATCTGTCTCTCTTCCTCTATCTATCTACCTATCTCTGTTCATCTATCTATCTTCAACATCTATCTCTCTTCATCTATATATTTATCAATCATCAATGTGTCTCTCTGTCTATCTCCGGTCCGTCTGTCTGTCTCTTTCTGTCTCTGTTGAATCTGTTGACGTATCCGTCTGGATATGTGTGCGTATGGAAGTCTGTGCGGTTGAACGAGAAGACGGAGAACAACGACGTCTTGAAGTCTCTTAAGAGAGGAAAAAAATACTTATTCCGGGGAGGCGCTGAAGATGAACTCTTTCAGTCCATTCATTCCGCTAGACAGAAGCAAGCCTCTCTTGACAGATGACGCCTTACTACACACGTACACGTACATACATGGACGTTAATGTCAGATGGATATACACATATAGATATAGGAGAGGGAGATATGTGTCTACATATATATACATAGATAGAGGGAGATACGTATACACATACATAGATAGAGAGAGATATGTAGGTGTTGGTAGGCTCGTACAGAGGGGGTGCTGCGAAGCGCTCTTACCAAGAAGATTGATCGATTTCTAGGTGGAGAGTAGAGGAGTAGATGTAATGAAGAGTTGTATGTGACGGGAGCCGATTCGAAGACGACGAAGAAAGGAACTGTCTCTATTCATGAAGGTAGAGAGGAAACTTAGATGAGAGATCCTCAGGATGCGGCCTGGTTTACCCATTCCTTCACCTTTCTTTCTTTGTTCCTTACCATCTATGTATGAAGTGTGTCTCATGCCTCAATTCAGATGTCTATTCTACAAGAGAAAAAGCACCCTCTTTCTCTTGGTCTCCCTACAAATGATAGGGGGGTAGAGAGGAAGAACAGTCGATAGAGGTAGAGTGAAATCGAAAAGAGAAAAAGATTCGTACAGGTGTATATTTGTTTCTAGTGTATGTACATACAATAGTACAGACATCTCTTACAGCAGCTCCTATACACGTACACACTTAGGGCCACTCCTCTCTCTATCTTCCAGGTGGAGAAGCTTCTTCTTCAGCGATTTAGAGAAATGGAATGAGAAGATGGACTTCCGCCGCATGCAGAAAGACAGTTGCGAAGAACATGAGATACAGAGAGAGAATCCATAAGAACTGTAAGCAGGTAAGGGCATTGGTTTCCTTGCATGCAATCGAGCTAGCTTTCATTCATTCATCACGCCGGCGTCTATCTATTCAACTCTAGGGCGGAGGATGAGGAAGCAGATGATACAGGTTACTTCAGAGACTAATGTCTTCTTCGCTTTTTTTTCTCAATAAGTGTGGTCTTATGTGTAGAGATAGCTGAGGTGTCTCTATAGCCTGTGTGGATCTCTATCTTCTATCAATGGATACCTTTATATGATCTCTCTCTCTCAGTGTGTGTGTAGAGCTCCCCTCGACAATTTCTCTCCATATACATGCAGGCGCCGACCTGTTTCTGTAGACTTCCAAAGGTGTATTGGTAAAAGCCTACCTGCGCTCGTACAGGCTTGTACGAACATATTCTCTTCTATGTGAATAGCTTGGCATATGTAAAATCTGCCTTTCTATAAATGTCGCTCGAGACTTCTACACTACGCGTCTCCATGTGTGTCATCGTTGTATCTCTATGTATGTGTGTACCTGTATGTATCTTAGCTATCTATAGCTATCTATCCTTGTAAGAGAAAGAAGAAAAGAATCACCTCAGGATATC
>NW_027157435.1:2945-3147 GCF_002600585.1 Cystoisospora suis
CTCCGCGACTGAGTAAGAACGTTGAATGCATCGGTAGAGAATAAGGCTTCATCTAAAGAATCGGTTTTTTCTTTCATTCCTTCTCCTTAGAGAACCCACGACTTACAGGCTTCTTCAATTCGCTTTCTAGGTATATCGGACTGCACTCCGTCTCCCTACTTTTTCGGCTCGAAGACGATACGCGAGATAGATAGATAGATAG
>NW_027157435.1:3321-7450 GCF_002600585.1 Cystoisospora suis
GAAACAATTTTTCTTTTTTCTGGGATGAAGCGCTTAGAAAGCTGTTGACTACAGAGAAACAAGGAAAGAGAGACAAGTAACGGCGGGAGAGAGAGAGAGAGAAAGAGAAGAATCGACTGTCCGACAAGAAGAAGAGCTACTCTTCGTAACGAGCTAATCTATCTTTTCTTCTTTCTCTCCCCAGTACGGGGAAGAAAAGATCACTTCCGTTGGGGCTCTTCCCGAATAAAGTGCGATAGGGAGGAAGAAGGAATGAAGAAAGAAAGAGAGACAAACAGATGTAAAGAAAAGAAAAGATAGAGAAGAAAAGCATTTATCGACTTCTCATCTTTTTGTCCTCTCGACTTGATGAGTCAAACTGACTATTTCTTCTCTCTCTTCCGCCTTTCTTTCCTTCTTTCTTTTTCCCGTCGAGTGTCCTTCTGCTTCTTCAGAAGATCTTGGAGATCTCTCTCCCCCTCCCTCTCTTTCTAGTTCCCATACTAAGGTCCTTACGAGGTTCTTCTTCATCTTCCTTTCTTTTATTCTCCAATTCCTTCTGTCGTTTCCTTCTCTTGGGGGGTTTCTGTCCCTTGTTTCTCTCTCTTGTCATCGCTAAGCAGGTTGGACTTTTAGCTCTCTCTCTTTTGCTTCTTTTCTTTCCTTCTTTTCTCTTTTACTCGGCGGACTTGGCCAGTCGCGTAGTTCCGCTCACTTCTTTTCTCCTGGTGAAAAGGTCCTTCTAGAGAAGAAAAACGGCGAGAGAAGTGGGAGGAGAATTCGGCAAGGAACGCAAAAAGATAGAGGGAAGGAAGGGGGTTCCTATCTCTCTTCGTTAAAATAAAGAACCCTTTCTTTCTCTTCATCGTTCTTATAGAGAGAATTCTCGTCGTTCCTTTCTTACGGACTGGCTCTTGTTCTCCTTTGTCATCATAAGTCCTAAATACACTTCTTATGGTCTTTCTTCTCCATCTCTATATCTATCTATTTATCTACCTATTTCTCTATCTGTCAATCTGTGCCTATTGTATCGTAACCTGTAGTGTTCTCCTTCTCCCTTTCTTTCTGTTGTACTTTACTATCTCGCTTTCTCTTGTGGGACACGTCTTCTTTCTCTTCTTCTTTCTCTTTTCTCACATAGCATGTGACTTCTCCTTTCTATTCAGGTCTTCTTCCCGTTCAGCTCTTCTCTTTCTCTCTCCTTTCTTCTCTTTCACGCAACTCCGAGCTCTTTTTAGAGAAGATGAAGAAGATTCCACGGAGATTTTCTCCTCTCTCCGTTCTCTCATGAAGAGCTTTCTTCTTCTCTTTCTGGGATACATCTTCCTTCCTAAAGATGTCTTCGTATTTCCCCTGCTCCGGTGAAAGTGGGAGAAAGAAAGAAAAGAGAAAAGAAGAAGACGAAGGTGATAACGGCGACTATACAAGACAACCCCAGCCAACATCTTTTCCTTCTTCTTCTCTTTCTTCTTCTCTTTCTTCTTCTTCTCCCCCCACCTCTGATGACGCATCAGCTCTCATTGAGCTTTCCAAGTGTAGATCAGTAGATGAGGGAAAGAACTTCCCTTCTTCTTCTTGTTCATATCCTTCGTCTCTTTCTTCTACCCGTTACTCTTCAACTCTAAAGACATCTTCACATCATATTTTTTCTCCTTCCTCTCATCCTTCTTTTCGATCTTCTTCTCCCCCTTGTTCATTGTCTTCTTCTCTCCATCAAAGATCAAGTGATCCAGGAGGAGGAGGAGGAAAAGGAAGAAGAAGAGCAACAACTACTTCAAGAAATTCTTCTTCTTCTTCTCCCTCGTCTTCTTCTGCTTCTTCTCCTCTCTCTCCTCGCTCTTCTTCTTCTCCCCGTTTCATCCATCCGGAGAGTCGTTCTTCTCTTCTTCACGCGATCAAATCTCTCGCCTTATCGACGCCCAACTCGAGAAAGACTTCTCCTTCAGAGAAAAGAAAAGAAGAAAATCTCTTAAAGACTGACCCTTCTTCTCCTTCTTCTTATCTGCATTTTCCATGTATTTCTCCCTCATCGAGATCTTCTTCACGACCTTTAGCTTCTCAGGGTGAAGATGAAAGCGATCCAGAAGAGAAAGAAGAAAGAAAAGAAGAGGAGAACAAGAATAAGGAGAGAAGACATCTATGTACAGATCGGAAGGAAGAGCCTTCCACACGTTCTCTACATTGTCAGATGAGAGGAAACTTCTCTTTCTCTGCATTAAGGCAAGAGCAGAGCGGCCACGTGAACGTCGAAGAAGAAGAAGATGATGAAGAGAAAGGAGAAGAAACAGGTAGACAGGGTGTGACAGGGAGGAGAAGAAGAGGAAGAAGAGAAGAAGAGAGTAACACAGTCAGGAGTGGTTCAGAGGGAGATGATCTTCCTTCTTCTAATGAAAGGTCGCGTGAGGAGGAGAAGAAGAAGATGGATGAGAGCTTTCTATCCATGGAGAGTAGAAGAAGAGGGAGTGAGCGAAGTCGAAATGAGGGAGATAGAGAAGATGATGGGAGAGCATCACTACAAAGAGAAGAAGATCTTTCTCTTTATCACTCTTCTTTATCTCCTTCTTCAACTCATCATAGTCGCTCTTGTTCTTCTACCCGTCACCGGACTTCTCAAAGTTGCCCTCCACCTCCTTCACATTTAGAAGAAAGCCTGCCTTCTTTCTGTTTCTCCTCTTCGTCTCCACGTCAACCTGTCTATCCTTCTTCTTCTCTTTTCTCTTCTCTTGGGGAGGCTACTTCTACTCTTCACTTCTCTAGGCAATCTCCTCCTTGGTCTTCTCCTCTCCATACACGTCTTTCTTTCAACTCTTGTCAAAAGAACAGAAAAGAAGAGGAAGAAGGAGAAGAGATGGACGACGTTCACAAGGAGACCCACGATGATCGTAGAGGAAACCCAAGAGAAGAAGAAGAAGAAGAAGAAGAGAGTTGGTCTTCTTCTTCTTCTCCATCTTCTTCATCTTCTTTCTGTGGGGGATATCTTCGACCACCTCGGCGGGTGGTTTCGTGGCTAGATGAAGAGAGGTTTGCTCGACAGGTCCAGCGGGACAATCCTCATCCTCGTAGTCACTCTTCGCACCATATTATAGGGGGGAGAACAAGAGAAAGAAGAGAAGGGGAAGAAGAAGAGGACGAAAGAGAAGAAAGAAAGGAAGGATTTGAAGCTGAAGACGATGGTGAAGGCCTGAGGAATGTCTTTGTTAATCATGCGCTGTGTATGGAAGTGGTTGAAAGAGTAAGACGATCTCAGCAGAAACAAAGAGAAGAAGAAGAGAGGAGGAGGAGAAGAAGATCGATAGAAGAAGAAGAAAGACAGCTGGGGGAAGGAGAGGGGAAGGAAGAGGAAGATAAGCAAAAGAAGTTGAGAAAAGTGAATGAAGAAGAACAGTCTTGTCAGAGTCGATGGACTAGTGGAGGTGCCAGTCACGAGTCGACTTCTAACTCTTGTAGAGAGGAGGAGAAAGAAGGAAGGAGAAGAAGAAAAGAAGAAGAGATAGAGAGAACATCAGCACCAAGTGGAAGTCATACCCAATTCTCATCAGATTTCCCTTCTTCGTCCCGAGGGGAGGTTTTTCTCCAATCTTCTCTTTCTTCTTCATCTAAAGCCCCGCAGGCTTCTTCTCTGTCCTTTCCACTTCAAGAGCCCTCCATGTCTGTCGAGTCTCCCAGATCCTTGCCGCATGCTTCACCATCGTCTTTCGCATGTATTCCAGAGGTGATGTCTTCTGCTTATTCTTCTTCTTCTTCCGTCAAGAGCTCCCCTCTTATCTCTTCATCTTCTCTTCATTCTCTTCGAAAGGAGAAGGCAAACGACAGCAACCACCTTTTCGTACCTTCTCTTACTTCTCCCCATCCTCCTCCTCCTCATCTTCCTTCCTCTTCTTCTTCTCGTCGTCGTCTCTCTTCTCCTCCTCCAGCCTCTTCCTCTTCTTCTTCTCTCCACCCACGACAGCCGTTGAGATCTTCTCAGGACTGGATTTCATCCAAAGTGGATCTATCTTCATCTCTCACTTCTTCTCTTTCTTGTTCTCCCCCCTCTCCCTCCCCTCTCTCTCCTTCGATATCTCATGTTGCACAGTCACACGGTTCAAACTCTTCTTCTCCTATCTTTCCTTCGAGCCCACCCCTCTCTCCTTTTCCTCTTCTTTCTCGA
>NW_027157436.1:0-271 GCF_002600585.1 Cystoisospora suis
AGGCCATAAGGGCTCATGGACGGACGGGGACGTTAACAGAACCAACAGCAACACACACACGCAACCAGGGGAGGCCACCACACGCGGCGAGGCGAGCCGCCAAACCGTAGACCTCGCTACGGACAACGCCTTAGCGCGAACGATAAGCACGCCGATCGAAAACAAGCTGGGAACACCCAGCAACGCGGCAGGAAGACAGGTCAGAGGCACCTGGAGAACCAGAAGGCCGCAGGAACGCAAGGAGCCCTTAAGGAGAAAGGACAGGGGGATT
>NW_027157437.1:0-353 GCF_002600585.1 Cystoisospora suis
GTTCACCGCTATAGACTTGCCAGTCCGGTTTCGCGAGACTCATATGGACTGCCCGGAGCCAGCAATGCAGGCTCTTCGGTGAGTTGCTACATCGCTGTGAGGGTGTTTAAATTGTCCGTGCGGTTCCCCGAAACCACACGGATTCTACTGCTGAGTACAGCACAGTAGACGCGAGTCAACTCTACATCTAAGGAATGCAAAATGCTAGGACTGGAGCGTTCGGTGCCTCTGGCGTGCCACGGCGGTAATCTCTTGGCCCGGTCTTCACACATCACCATCGACCCGGGGGCGGGCGCCGGTGACTGGACCGGCAGGAGGGCCCCACCCGGTGTCCAGCCGTGGTGGGAGTGCGT
>NW_027157437.1:418-2189 GCF_002600585.1 Cystoisospora suis
GCAGGTCCTTTTATCCAGTATTTCCTCAGAAACTCTGAGAAAGTGAGACTACAAAGCAGTACACCGACCCAGGGACCCCCAGGAATGGCACCGGTGCTGCTGGCTTACTCCTTGGCTATGTGGTGGGCCTTGCGATGAGTGACTTTTTTGGTAGCGAAGGAGTAAGTAGCCGCCCTTGTGCAGTGCATGAGAAGGCGTGTACCTGCCGGACGCCTCACTCCTCAATTTGGGCTTTAGCCTCTCCCTCCGCGCAGGAAACTTTCTTTTGCCAACCCAAGTCTTACCCGGAGAGGACTACGGGCTCGGTTCGCTCTTCGGAAGCGTTGAGGCCGCAGGAATCACAGCGGGCTGGGTGTGTTTGTTGTTGGGTCTCCGGGGTACCCTGGCTGGGGGAATAATGGACAAAGGGTGCAGTCACGGTGTTCGCACAGGAAACCTATTCTCCTTCACCTGGCGTTCTCCTGTCGGACGGCGGAGCGTCGCTTTCCTCGTTTCCAAGCCCAGTTGACTAGCGGATCTGGTCATTCTCCTCTTTCTCTCAGCATGGTAGTAGCGCAGGAGTAGGAGATCTCCATGAGGTGGATTTCACGACTGGAACGTGCCGTCATCAGTGGGCTGCAGCCCTCTGTAGTGAGTGCGTTGTCACCTTGGATTGACCTGTTCGGTGGACCTAATCCACCGCCAATGCGCTAGTCCTAACGTGAGCACACGCAACAGGGGTTTTCTTCGCGCCTTGCGCCGGCTGTAAAATCGTCTGCACCCTGTGCGCCCCCGTGAGTGCGGTGCAATCTGGACGAGTGGGAGTAGCGTATGACCACGGCGAAGATTTACTTGGCGGCCCCCTTGAACGGTGCGCCCCTGCNNCCCTGCCGTGATAACCGTCTGCCTGCTCAGAATTCCTCTCGCTTCCCTGCTAACCGCCTGAACTGCATGGCCAGCGTTCGAGCATGCTGGATATCTCAGAGTTTCTGGGTTGTGAAGGCTCAAAGTGTCCGATATCCCTTCATCTGATGTGCCGCCGTAGTTGGAGCCGCCTGTTCGACAGCACGCCTCTCGCGATTATGGAGCTAGAGCGTCAGTGCTGAGTCGCCACGTACGAGACGCGCCTACATCTGTTGCGGGCCAGCCGCGGGGAGGACGCCGCGTGTCGCGCGACAGGCCGGAACTAGTCCAGCAAAGTCAGGCCCTTCAGAGCACGACGCAGCAAACGTCAACGGGAACGCAAGGCGGCAAAGTGGCCAGCCTGTGGCCGTAGTGTGGCAGGACAGTCGTGAATTTTTGTCACCAGTTGGAAGGGGCAGTGCCTCGGCCCCAAGAGAGAATATACAGCATTGCCGAGATGATGACGCTTCTTCGCAAGGCGAGGTGATCGCGCGATCGACTAACGAGAGGCCAGTGGTCCGAAGATGATGATCCCTGAAGATACCACAGACTCTAGCAACCCATCGAGCCCTGTAGGTACGTCGCCACGCAGACGCGGAACGAACAGCGGAGCTACACAAGATGGAGGTACGTTAACGAGCTGCCGCATTTGGTGTATGCGTATACCGGAGTCAGGGGCACATCCTAGCTGTGAAGGACAGTTGCACGGCGTACGGACCGCGAGAGCTGTGAGACGTAGGGAGACGGGGCGCTTGTTACAGAACCTAGTGTCACCACTGCACGGCCGGAGTAAGTTGAGGTACTTCCCTACTGCACTCCGGAAGTACAAACAGGTTGCCTCGCATCTTCACAGGCCCGTGTAAGAGCGCACCGTTTGCAGTCACTACTG
>NW_027157438.1:0-6171 GCF_002600585.1 Cystoisospora suis
GAAAAGCAGAGCAAAAGAAGAGGGGAAAGGGCGAAGACGACAGAGACCAGACGACGCTTGAGGAAGGAGGTAAGTCTCTTTACATGTGTGTATATCGGTGCTATGTATGTAGGCATGCAAGAGATATAGGTAGGCGTAGATCAATGCGCTTTTCATATATTCGTATGATTGAACTTTGCGTTTCTCTAAGTGAAAAGAAGATGTAGTAAGAAAACAAAGAGAAAGAGATACTCACACAAGATCGAGGAATCTCTCTTTCTCTTTGTTTCTTCTGTGGCATTACTATATGTATATGTATCGCATGAGGTGTACATACACCCGAGATCTCTCCTCCTATGGTGCATGCATTGCATGCATCACCTCCTTGTCGACGGATCGCTCTTCATCCATCTGGCTATCTATTTGTCTGTCTATCTCCCTTCTGCTACTTTTCTTCTTCACCGAGCTTTTTTATCTTCTCTGTATTTCTTCGTGTTTCTCTTCTTCTCTCTCTCTTCCCTTCCTCTAGAGAGCATCGATTGAAGACTGCTAGGGGGTGTCTTCTCTCTACCTTTCTTTCTTTCCTCATTCCTTTCTTCTTTTCTCTTTCTTTCTTCTTTCTCTATCTCTTTTTTGCTACCTCTCTTTCTCTCTTTCTTTCATCCTCTTCTTTCCTTCTCTTTCTTTCTTTCATTCTTTCTCTCTGTGTTTGTTTTCTTTCATTTTTCTTTTCTTCAACATCGTCTTCTTTCTCTTTCATTCTTTCTTTCCTCCTATCATGCTCGCTCGGCTGTTTCTCTTTCTTTCTTGTTTGCTTCTTTCTTCTTAGCAAGAGCTCGAATATAGAAAATTTTCTGTGGCCGAACAGGCAGAAAAGCAGAGAGAAGAAGCCTTGCATGCGGGGGACGCGGATAAGCAACTAGAGCAAGCTCTAGGCGAAGGTTTAGATGAGCTAGATGAAGATGAAGAAGACGAAGAAGAAGATTCGAATGCCAGTAGAAAAGCCTTCAAGACAGCTGATAGAGAAGAACGAATCATCCAGAGACAGAGAGCTCTTATTGAAGCGTCGAAAATGAAAGATCAGGGAGCTGTACATACAGCTGAAGAGCTCCAATGTGAAGTACAGGAAGATGAGAGAAAAAATGAAAGTCCACAGCATACAAGGAATGACAAGAAGATGCTTTCTCCTAAAGAAGAAGAAAACGGGAAAGATAAGATCGAGACGCAACAGGAGGAGGAGAAGAAGGTCGACAGTGGTAGAGATGCTATTGGCGATAGCCCAATGAGTATGCAGGAGTATTTAGATAAAGGGTATAGACTAGTCTTTAATACACCCTATCGTGTGGACGAGATGATTCGATTGAAAGGCCTAAAAGACGGAATGGACCTCTCTACTGACGAGCAAGAAGATGAGAAAGACGTCGGAGATATCGAAGAAGATGACGAAGACGATATTTTCAAGTAGCATCACAAAATACACATGCATACGATCCATAGACAACTCATACCATACAAAGACATGGGTGTATACATATATATATATACATATATATATGTGTATGTAGGTTATAGAGGTGCAGTGTAGATGTGTACAGATAGATTCATGGATGTATATACATTCGTGGATTTCTTCAACGGGTAGATGCGGGTCGAGAAAGATTCCTCATCCTGCTCTTACCATATACGAAGACACACTCTCTCCTTCCATCTCTGTAAATATATATGTATATGTATGTGAATCTACATATAGAGAGAGAGATAGGTAGAGATATGGAGACGTCAGCCTGGGAAGCGACGTGAGCGGTTTTATATCTCGACGTGTCTACGGGGAGGATGTCCTCGAAAGTGCAGGTGTATAGCTAGCTAAACTGAAAAGAAATAGATCAAAGATCAAAGATAGATGGACAGATACCAAAAGATACATGTATAGAGATGACTAGCCATGGTAATAGAAGTCTGAAAGAGATCGAAGGAGAAGTTTTGGAGCGTTTCTTTCTTCGTGGAGTGATTGATCTTCCTATTCTTCGTTCTATTTGCCTATTGTCTCTGGAGTGCATGCACCTAGTACTACCGGTATACTCATGAACAGCCTCGCCTCTCGAGGTACCTTAACGACAGGTTTGATGACGAGAATAGTAAGAAGAAGAAGAAGGAAAAGGAGGAGGAGGATCTACGCGAGTAGAAGTCTCTTTTTCATCTTCGTAGAAAGGAAGGGTGTGGCACACGACATATCTAGACCACCCTAGATAGATCTATCACTATACTGGACCTATCTCTCTATGTTTCTCTATATGTGTGTATATATCTATCTATCCATATTGAAGCCGACAAGAGAAGGAGAGATATAGAGAAGGCGACAGGGAGAGAGACAGAGAGAGAGAGAGAGATGACAGAGAGAGATAGATAAAGAGAGAGGTAAAGTCATCTTGGTGGTGTATGGGAAGTGATAGAAATCTTGTACACAGAGAAAGAAAGAGAAGTGGATGCGTATCGTGTCCATGCACGATATAGAAAGAAAGAAAGGAAGTTCATTTCTTTTCGTCTTTTCTTGTTGGGAGATGGAAGAGAAGAGATGAGCCTTCTAAAATGTCAGAAGAGAAAGAAAGAGTGAGAAAGATGAAGAAGACGGAGAGAGACTGCGTCGTGTAGAACTGTTGAGAAATCGGAAGTGAAGTAGAGACACACCAACCCCTTCTCCTCTCTTTTCTTCTTTTCTATCTATTATCTATCCAAGGCAACTTGCTCTCTTTTCAGATAAAGATAAATAGATCGATAGATAGATAGATATAAAGGGATGTATGTATCTATCTCTTTAGCAGGGGACGTGTATACGTTTGTAAACATGCTTAGACGTGCATAGCTAGCTAGCTGGGGAGGCGTGTCTTCTAGAGAGAATTTCTCTCGAGCGTGTGGAAGCAAGCAGCTTGTCGAGTTGTGCTTTTAAAACTTCTCCTCTTTCAAGGTTATATGTGAAATGTGCTATAAGAGAAGCAAACGGACTTTCTATCTTTTCTCCTATTTCTTCTCCTGTCTTTCTCTCACTCTCGTCGAGAAGATGACGGAGAAAGGATGACAAGGAAGAAGAAGGAAAGATCACGTTTCTTATTCTTCTTCTCTCCTTCTCGACATCTCCGGAGAATCTTCTGAAGACTTTGGACTTCTCCTCACGTCTATCTCTCTTACTCTCTACTATTCAGAAGACTTCATGTGTGTATGGCTGTTTCTATAGAGAGAGAATAGATAGATAGACAGATAGATAGAGATACACATATATTGTTTAGACAGATAGGAGAATTCATCTAGGATAGCTGTGCTGGCCCTCCCCCGGTTTTCTTGTTTAGAAGGATAACTTGATATAGAAAAGAAGAAAGAAGTTGAGAGCTTCAGCGTAACATTTCTAAGAAAGGAAAAGATGAAGACATACATCGGGATAGGTAGGTCGAAGATCGGGAGATTACAGGTAGATCCGTAGATCAAAGAGAGGTAAATAGGTTGGAGCTAGAGAGTTAGAGAAGCGTATAGATATATTGAAGGTATTGCATGTGGAGATCTTTCTCTATCTCCACTAGGCGAGGATTTCTTTCTATAAGGAGAATGTCATGAAGAGGTAAAGGTGCACGGTGTCGTGCAAGATTGTTTGCGTGTGGAAGATGGAGAAATGACATCTTCTAGCTGATCTTAGCAGGATCAGTTTGAGTGTATGTACACCTGATGCATGCACATAGTACGGTGTATATACACCTGCTGCATAATAGGGTGTATGTACACCTGACAATGGTGCACAACCATATGATTCTCTTTCCCGCCGCTCAACATCTTCTCCTCTCTGGGTTTGTTTCATGTAGAGATCAAAAGAATTTCTTTCCATCCGGTACCTTCCTTTTTCTTCCTTTCATTCAAGAAAAGAACGAATGTGTATGGAGGAATTCCTCGAAGGACGAACACGGAAACTTTCTGGAACGAGAAGACATGCCCCCACAGATAAGAGATATGTTGGTATAGATCCACAGAGAAAACTGGACGAAGCGAGACTGATTAGAAAGATAGATAGACGATAGACAGATAGCTAGAGAGATCGATAAACTATATCTAGATAGGTCAGTAGATAAGCCTACGTGTAGTTGGATCGATCCACCTGTTTCAGAGCGTGATACACTCTCCTCGAACACCTCATGAAGCTCTTTATATCATTCCTTCAAATGAGGAATTCTCGTCATCAAGTACTTCTTCCTCTAATAGAGCATCTCCCCAACCTCTTTCTTCCCTAGTAGCACTAGGCAAAATGTGTGAGGCTTCAGCCTGAATAAAGACTCCTCACATCATCTGTAGAAGTCCGAAAAGAAGGAAGGCAAAAGAAGAATAAGAAAAAAAAGAAGAGAAATGAATGAAAGTTAGAAAGAGAACGTGCAGCAGTGGCCTCATGTTGTGCCATTCCCGGTTTGGATATCTTTAGTATGCCTGTACAGTCTTGTTCTTTGCATCTCTTTCTTTCTTTCCTTCCCTTCGAGCAATTTTCTCTTCTCTTCAATCAGTAATTCTTGTGGAAAGACGGGGTGTGTTGCAATTGACCCGTGGTTTGGTCGTGTAGAGTTGGAGATATCGAGCTCTCGAGGAGATTCGCATTCTTTCATGTGGCTGGAGTCCTTCGAGCCAGTGGAGTTCTTCTTCTTCTTCCACTTCTTCTCTTTTTTCTTTCATGGCTTAGCAAAAAGGCGATCAGAAGCAGAGGGAGCAGATAATGAGGTGAAGCCTGAGAGGGAGGAGAGGAGGCATTCTGCAGAAAGGAAGCGTTTTCTTCACATCATTTTCAACTGTTCCAGTGCATGCATGCAATGAAAAGAAGAGAGAAAAAGACAGGAGAAAGACCGAGAGAAAGAAAGAAAGGAGAGGGTGTTTACTTTCTTTCTCTCCTCGTGCAACTTTCTCTCGTAAAAGAGAGGAGAGGAAAGACAGAAAAGAGGAGAGGACGAGAGGAAAAGAGATGAAGATGGAGACAAAACGTTTGAGACTTTTTCTTTACAGCAACAGACAAAGCCTGGTCGATCACATTTCGTATTCAACCCTTACCAGACTTACTTACTTATCTTGCCACTAATCTCTCTATCTTTCTCAATCTTCATAGAGGAATCTTTTCTCTCTCTCTCTCTCTTCTCCTCTGTCAGGAGTCGTACCATCCTTTTCTTATCCCTCTCTTTCAACATAGGGCAACGTTTCTCTGAACCCAAATCGAGGCTCTTTGCAAGGAGACAAAGAGAGAGAGAGACAGAGAGAAAGAAATCTGATAAGGCGACGGCGTCAATCGTCTCTTGGCTGACCACGTAGACACCTACTAGAAAAGGAGAGACGCACACATCCAGAGAGAGAGAGACATACATACATCTATTAAGCTGCGACGCGAGTATAGATGGATAGATCAGTGGGTAGACAGAGGAGTTGGTCTGTCGAGATGTGAGAAATAAAATTCTTCAAGTGAAGAGAAAGAAGTCTTTGTGTCTCTTTTCTTCGGAGAGAGAGAGAGGTTTCGAGGAGAGCTATTCATCGTGAGGAACGGACAGTGTACTAACTATGTCAGTGCAGAGATAGATCGTAGAGATTGAGAGAAAGAGAAGGAGAGACAAAAGAGACAGAGAAGGAGAGAGAAAGACATGAGTAAGATTCTCTTTACCATCCATAGGGAGGAAATCTACTTCTTTCTCCTTTTCTACAAAAGAACAACAGCGTCGTGGTATTCTATTCTCTCAACGTCTTTTTCTTTTCTTCCTTTTCTAGCTTTCTTCTCTCCTCTCTCTTACTTCACCTATGTATCTGTCCTTCGAGAGAGAAGATCACATCTCTGTCTATCTTCAATCGATCTATCTCCTCTCATAGTCATTCTACTATCTACCTATCAGTTTGCATCTCTGTGTGAGGCAAGACAGACTAGGCGACCATTGGTGGTTCTGTCTTTCTCTCTCTTCGTATTTTCTTAATCCGAGAGAGAGAGAGAAAGAGAAAGAAAAGAGATGAAGAGACAGAAAGAAGAGAGACTGACAATGGAAGAGAGATGAAGAAGAGGAGAAGAAAAAGAGAAAGAAGTCTTTACATGGTGTTAGATTCCTTTCAACGAAGTCAAAACGAAGAGAAGAATAAGAAGCACTACGACGAAGAATCTCGACAGACCCAGAAAGAGAGAAGAATCGAGAGAGTAAAAGA
>NW_027157438.1:6374-6497 GCF_002600585.1 Cystoisospora suis
CTTTTCTTCCTCTTTTTCTTCCCGTCCTTTATCTTCTTCTTTCCGTCGTCCCGCACTCCTCCTCTCAAGATGGCTGGTAGAGCTTCTCCTGCCTCACCTTCTTCTTCTTCTGGTAAAAATGTC
>NW_027157438.1:6704-6883 GCF_002600585.1 Cystoisospora suis
GCAAATGCGAAGAAATTGGATATTGTGGAGCCCCAAGTGATCGACGAAGAAGCGTTAAAGCAAGGAATTCTCTTGAAAGAAAGTGAAGAGATCTTCTTAAGGAAAACCGACGCATCCCCTCCAAAAAAAATCTCTTCAGAAAGAAAAGACCATCAGCATGGTAGTAGCAGTAGTAGTAG
>NW_027157439.1:0-40628 GCF_002600585.1 Cystoisospora suis
ATTGGGAGAGCGCCCTCGTGAACGATAACAGTTCCTGGTGCGGCCCCGTGTACGATAACAAAGGCGTAAGGCTCGTCTTTGTCAAACGGAGCTGGTAGTGGTTGACACTCTTGCTGCAGCTCGCTCACGCCGGGAGAAACTCACCACAGTGTCATCCCGTTCCCGTGTGGTGGGGATGAGAAGGGACGGCGAAATCGACTAGACAAACGAGCATTTTCACGCCCGACCAGCTTACTAAGGCGAGCACGGTGCATCATTACGGGATTATTTGCTTCAGTCGCACTGTTACTGCGGTTTAACATGCATTCGAAGGCCTTTCGAAAACGGGAGAGAGCTGTGTTAAAACCACGACTGACAATTCCCAGTGATCATCTCTAGTTCCTGCATCCGGGGAACCCGTACCTGGTGCGTGTGCTGCTGCGGGACTTTGGTGGCTAGATTTGTGTACTTCTCTCATTCTGAGGGTATTCCAAGTGGCTTGTCACCACAGACAGACGTTTTCCATCAAAAGCTACCAGGTTTTCCAAGGAACAGAAATGACAGTAGAAGGAGCATGCCTGCCCCGAGCGCCTCTCCTCCTCTCGCTAGCAAACAGCATTGCCCTTCTTCGCTTTCACACGCCTCACAACTGAAGTCCGGACTCTCGACCCATAACCGCGAAACTGTGGAACCCACTTCTGCCGGCCACAAGACGCGGCCATTCGGTACGTTCTCCCAGTTCTCCAGCGGCCCTTGAAGGCTCGCCTGGTTTGTGCTAGTTCCCTCAGGAGCAACTCCTACTTGGATCACATGACCTCACAGCAGACAACCAAATTCCAGGAGCACCGTCTTGACCCTATGCGTAGTGATGCTCTCTGCCGCTGTTGTGAGGCCCGGACCATACCAGACAGTACAGTAGGTGAGGAATGAAGAAGACATCTGGCCAACAGGGTGCGTAGATTCCGTTTCGACAGAAGCCGTGCGACAGGGTGACAGTAGGCTACGGAAGCAACAGGGGAAGAGGGGGACGTGTACAGAGCAGGGAAGCCAGTGGACACGTGTATCAGAGCAGGGAGGCCAGTGGACACGTGTATCAGAGCAGGGAAGCAAAGTGGACACGTGTGGAACTGCTAACAGACGGACTTGAAAACGGTCTGACCGCATCGTGAGGCTAAACCGTACGGTCACCCGTCTCGACAACCCTGCAAACTACGGTGTCCCTAGCGGGCTCAATGCTACTGTTGACATTCTAGATTCCAGCGCAACAGCCTGCCATTTGATATCCCACTAGCAGGCCTGCGACTGGAACGGACACGGGATCACCCACACCAACAAACTGTCCAGCTTTTTCGCCTGGCTGTGAGCGCATTCGACACAAGAACCGAAAGATCCTCAAAAAGCCAGACCGCGGGCAAACACGGTAGATGTTTACTCTCGACAAAGAAGGTACTCGAGGCCTTGTCCAGCTGATCTGAATCGGAAGCGGCTTTTGCCAGATTTAGACAAGACCCGGAGACTTTAAAGACAGCCTGCGACCGCAGTTAACCACCGGCGGAAGTTGACAGCAAAGAAATCAGTTGCACACCGCATGATTACCGGATGGGGTTGCACAACTGTTTCAGCCTTTCAATTAACCAATTACAGAGCGCAGGTCTCCAGAGCATGCAGCGCTTACGCAATGCCGAAGACAGTGAAAACGCAGCGGCAAAACGGCACAATCGCCAAGCAACGAAATTTCGGAAGGTAGTACAGCCCAGGAGCGTCCTTTACGCTGACAGCGTGAAACAAAATGCACCAGCTGCTTCAGGTGAGGGTGTCGATCAGAGAAGACCGCAGGGTCAGGTCGTCAAGCAGGTTCAACCTCTGCTGGCTTCGAGAAGCTATCTTGAAGATGCGCTCGACCACTGCTAGCTCAGTCGCTGTGGTATCCATGCCGCAGAATGCCGCCCAGTCATTCGCAATGAGGCCTGCAAGAAATGAAGAGAAAGTGCGTCACTATTGAAACAGTCTAAACAAACCAGCCCGTCTTATTTCCGAGTCAGCGGCTTCGCAAACATAAGAAAACGGACATTTTGAACCCACAGATACTGTGCACAAGAGAGGCCGGCCTTCGTAGGGCTGATTACATACAGCTGTATGCCACACCACAGTTACCACATTCCGAGTCGACAACAACACACAGTCTTCCGAGACACAGTACGAGGCGACCGAACTAAACGCAAAGTCGCCCCCGGATTTTCCACAGAGAAAGGAAGGAGCCGCCTCGAAACTCCCGTGAAACACGCGGATGAACTGGTAACACTTACCAGCGCCGATAAGGTCTGAGCCCCGGTTAACTGTGCCTGCAGTGAGCGGCACCTGGATGAGCTGTGAGAGTTCTTCAATATCTTCCACAGGAGTCATCACATGGACCTGAGCACCAGAATCCAGGGACACAGGTGACCCACGCATTGACCGGACAACCCTGAAGTGCGACTTGACGCTGCAATACAACCCTCTCCAGCGGTCTTTCATATGACATAGAAACAGTAAGTCACCTTGCCTACTAGAACAGGCACAAGAAAACAAGGATTGTTTTTTTCTGTGTCCTGAGGGTTCAGGACACAGAAAAAAACGAGTGAACAAGCCACCCCTATAACGCACGGAGCCTTCGGAGGGAAGCAACCAACTGTAGTGGTGACTCAGAGAAGACCAACAGAATAAAGCCTTCAGTCTCCACCGAAAAATCGTACCAAACCGCCTTGGTTAGTGAAGTGACAATAACTGCCGACGAGTGTCTGCCTGCCAATGGTTGCCCGGAATGCCTCAACGCCGAGCACGTCCTGGACAATTTCCTCTGTCTCCTTGTCCATATCGGTGTGCAGGAGCGCGACGTAGTCATTGCATGCAACGTTGTTTCCCAAAGCGGAAAGACGTTCCTCCACCCGGCGAATCTCCACGGAATCAGGCAAAGAGTTCCGCAGGTGCTGCAGCTCCTGATCTGTTGTAATTGAGGGGACTATCAAACCACGCCGATTTCCTGAGCAGTTAAGAGAAAAAACCCTGAAGTTTCGTTGCACCAGTGTGACACAGACACGAACACGAGCATCTTATCACTCGAGTATACTGTCCAGTCGTTTTGTACAGCCACCTTGTGCGAAACGCGTCTCTTGATGGGAACCGAAGAAATCCACGGTAGAGAAGAAGAAGCAGAATTAGGACAGCTTCGTTGTTGTCCGCTTATTCCTAAGGACATTCACGGCGACAGGACTTGCCGGACTTTCAGGTACGTGTCTCTACGTAGCTTCCACGTCTACGACCCCGCCCGTCTTGGTCGAGCCGGCAGCGCAATAAAAATCTTCGCGACCCTACACTGCAGCACCAAGACATGCACCACAAGCAGCGAAAGTCAGCCGGACCGGCAAGCCCTACCTACACAAACGCGGCCGATCACACGCGTGCCTCCTACGGTCGCGTGGATAACCGGGATGTGTTGAGCAAGTTCCGCTTCAAGAGAGCTGTAGAAGTGCTCGGACCCTCCGAGCGCAACGAGGCAGTAGGTATTGGTGAGCTTCGCAAACACTCCCACTTCATTGCTTGACTCGAACTGCGTGCCTGGACAGCAGAGGCAGCACAACTCCCGAGCGTGATTGCCCCTGACTACCGGTCCAACCTGCCTAGACTCCATTCGCGACTCTGCTCGCGATGCGGCGGATTAAGGCAGCAGCAAAGAAGACACTGGCCAGTGCAGCTACACGAGCAAACTTCACCTACGTACACACCGATGCACGCGGCACTCACTCAGATACGAACGCTGACGGTTTCGCTACTAGGTCGAGGTTAATCCTGACTGGCGTTGAAGGGCGCCTGACGGACCGTCCGAAACGACGTATGCGCCGGGCTAGAGTGAAGTGTGCAAGCATGAGATCCACTTTCCTGGGAACGCCTCTCTCCCGTCTGTTTTCAGTGCCCCAGTATGCACGTGTGTAGTAAACTAAAGGACATTTGGCGACTACGAGCAACCCCTTGTCCTGCAAGTCTCTAGCTGACTACAGACGGTTCGCTGCACACCATGACCACAATCGTCACTTTCGAAGAGCATCACCCGCGAGCAAGTTATCGCCTTTCTCCCGGGCAAGTGCGAGGGACAACCTCCCCTGATCTGAGGGCGTCACGTGGCAGCCGGAAGCCCACTAAGTCCGAAAGCTTCCCTTTGCTGACTAGTTGGGGAACTGACCGTGCATGATGGTACATAGTCGTACGTGAGGAGCTTTGTCCTTTCCAAACTTCAGCAGGATCAAACACACGTACACGCCGCACCCGTCTACTCACGCCGCTAGAACGGCTCGTCTGCCATGCTATGGGCTACTAATCGTAACACTCGGAAAGAAAGAACTGGTGCCAAGCAGCTGCCTTTCGGTCTTGAGCTGGAAGAACTCCCTGTTAGCACGCGGGGCACCGACGAAAGACGTTTACACCGGGAACGAATATAAGGAAAGTTTCTCACGTATTGTACATTGAACTGTCACACAGTTCAAGAGGATCAGCACCCTCAGTGGACTTGACAGGAAACTCACTTGTTGAACTCCATACCCGATATTCACGTAACCTGACGGTGGAGGATGACACGCCTTGCCGCGAGGGCGAGTACATACAAACCGTGCGTGCTCTGGCGGTCAGTGTTGAGAGTTGTGGGCAACCGAGGTGAGGGACAAAAGAACAGGACTCACGTGTAGCCATGATGGCGTGAGATTGCCAGCGGAGACCGTCCAAGGGGATTTCGTGCTGTTGTCGGGGAGTGCACCTCTGGCAGCCGTTGAGCAGAGCTACGGGATGAAAAAAATGCCGGCATTGACAGCTTCGCCGCATACAATCAAAGGCAGAACCCACCGGGCTCGGACTCTGCTCAGAGAGAATCGCCCCGTCAAGCTGGGCAGGATCTCCTGCCGATGTGATCTCGAACCAGCAACCCGACTAGCAGCCAATATGGCGAAAGCGGGTCAACCACAATGCAATATTTCTGACAGAGCTGCGCCAAGTCGGTCAATACCACGATACAATACCTCCCCAAGCGCAGTCCCAGAGTACGAATGATGCTTGCACACAGTTTGACAGTGGAAATGGAACCAAAATCCTTCAGCACTACCTCGAACCCACGCAGGACTTGTGTACAGAGCAGGAGGCAGGCAAAAAGCGAGTCAGTTGTCGCCCTGGCGTTGTTGAAGTGGATTCCGGAAACGAAGGCGATAGAGCTCTTCCTGAACTGACGGAGGCGGCCCAGCGGTAGCTTTTTCCCCCAGATTCCAGAAGGTGACGATGCCCGCACCTGAACAACAGCGGAAACTCATATGGCATCAGCCCTGTCGCGAGTTCTACAACCGCGCTCACCAAATGAACCGCGTGAGCGAAGCGGGAGAAATCTTGTTGGAAGTGTTTCCTTTCGTCTGTCGGGCAGCATCGAAGCATCGGGGAGGCAGCTGTTTTACGCAGCTCACGTACAAGGCCCCACTTCACACTTGGGCCTGCAATTTGGGAGCGCACATGCAGTCGTCAAGTAACGGGGGCAGACACAAACAGGATCAGCTAACTAAAAACACAACACTCTGTCTCATTCTATATAAGGGCAGTTTCATTGGTTGAAGTTCCACCGGGGCTTTCTCTGAAGCCGCGTGTTGCGGGAGTTTCCAGGTGTCACTCTGCTTCGATGAGGCCGGGGTGCGAACTGCTTCAGAAAAAAAAAAAACCAGAGGCTCCGGAGCCGTCAGCCCCAAATCTACAGACGCTGAAAGAGCTTTTTGGGAGGGCTTGATAGGATAACCAAGACAACGGGGCCAACATCGAAGGCATGCCGCGAAAGTGTTGATTCTCCAAGTGCCTAGTGTTGTGGCTACTGGAGGGACAGCCGGCTCAACTATCCGCGGCCGAACATCCGTAAACACGCGTCGAACAAACCGGAAACCGACTTATTGCTGGACCCGCCTGCTACCGCTGGCTACATGGGGATACCAAGGGGGTGTAGGTATATCCTCTATGCCGTACAACCCTACTTCAAGGCTGCAGTCGAGTGGCTACATCAAATACTCACGAAGAGAGTCTACCTTCCAGTCTCGCTGACGACGGCTACCCCTAAGAAGACTTGAAACGTTCTGTCTGCTTGCGCAGCCGTCTCCGCCCGGTGATCGAGACCGCTTGGCCCGCTCCCAGCCTGACCGGACCCTTTTCGCATAACGCGAGCAACGTCATACTGGGAGCTCGGATCAGGCGGACGCGCACACAGAGGAGTGTCTGCGGATACAAATCGAGTACTCTTCTGAGGAGCGTGGGCGCCCGCGCCGTCCTGCTTAATTGTGGTAGTGAACTATAACTCATAGCTGAACCGAGTAATACCCCCGCAAATTGCAGGCCAACGCTTTGCGCTGGAAATGGCCCTTCACAGTCGATCGCCTCGCGGATCCACAATCCAGCTGTAGCTCGAGAAGATCGGGCGCGGTGGCTAGAGAAAGTGGGAGACACATTACTTGATATCACTTTCGGGCTTTTACGAGGAACCGGTTGCTAGAGTGTAGCTTGTTGGTTGAGAGCGTGCGCAGCTTGGGCAAAAGAACCTTTTCTGAGTAACTGGGAAGTTGACACGTTCTGTACCACGAGAGTGGGCAACATAAACAGTTCTCGCCGATTGTTGTGGAAAATCAGATCGCCCTTTCATTGGCAACAGTGGAAAGATCATGGAGATCGAGCTCCCTCCAGCTGCAATGTTGGGAACGACCAGTACTCCCAGTCCAGGTGAATGAGTTAGACGCCTAACTGATTCAGATTGTTTTCATACGGTACCTGTAGTGCAAGTGTGAAAGAAGATCGACCAGCCCACGCCACTTTCCGACAGTACGTGGACGGCCTTAGGAAACGAACGCAAGGAGCTGTTTGTGAAACGTGCCGATGCGCGAGAGGAGAAAAGACTACCCCGTAGCTGTCGCCTGTCTCGATCCTGGAAGATTGGATTGGTATAGCTTGCCATTTTCAGTCGCCGGCCGACACGCTCTGCTGAGTCTGCGTTGCCGCAGTACGAAACAGGCGCTTTTTAGTTCTTTCACCGCCCAGCAGATGCTCTCCATGCCGATCCGCCTGGCCCCCGCGCGTGCGCTAGACTCTGCAGACAAACTGACGGCTGTGGCCCCTGGCAGGGCAGCAAACCTGGTGGCAGCGGTACATGGACTTACACATTAGGTTTAAGAAAAATGTATTTAATACTCGGGCTCTACACAAAGACAGTCAAAAAAACATCATCTTCCACGAATCCAGCAGGGTAGTGCTGTGCCGCGGGCAGCGTCCACCCGTAAGTAAAGCCTGAAGCGCGCCAACCCCACGTTGGCGTCACACAGACATTAACATTCACGCATGACTGGCTGCAGCAGCCGCGGCAGCCTTCGTTCGTTTTAGCAACTCCTTTCGGTACTTCAAGAAATCCCCGTGGAACTTCTCGAGCTTGTGCGACCTCTCGTCCATGTAGAAAATCTCCTCCACCACACACGATAGAAGATGACTGTCGTGGCTAACGAGCAGAACGCCCCCCTTGAAATTGTTCAGAGCTGCAATCAGAGCCTGCGGTGGCACATCAGAAAAGAAGGGCCCAGGCCCCATCGCTGACGTTTCATAATCCACAGTAAGATAGTCGCATCCTTTCTGCCAGTACTAAGCTCCGTACTATCCCCTCAATGCACACACCGTCTACGAGCGATTGGCCGGGCACGTACACTCGGTGGAATTAAGTCTCGCGATCGGGCAGACGTATTTACTCCAGTCTGACTGCGCCTTGACCCCCGGCCGCAACCGCTGCTAGAGGACCACCAACAATACGTCAGACCGACTATACTCACGTGTACGTAAAATACCGATGTTTCAGAACAGCTGCTACTCGGTCTGTAACGAGTCAGAGCCCTATGTTGACTCGGACCAGCAAAGACGCTAACCTCGGACAAAAATGAGCTGCCAAGTCATATGATGACTTATGTCTCTGAGGCTCCGTAGATGGGCGAATGAAACTGCACTAGCTAAGGCAACAGAGAGCCCTCAGCTCCCGGGACGTGTGGCGGTCACCGCCAAGGCTTGTGGTTACCACGCAGCTGTGCAACTTCACTCATGTGTGATTGCTCAGTCGAATGAGTGGCTGAAGGAAAAAGCGTGCGCACTAGAGAAGATGACTGAATACGTCTCGGAGTGTGCAATGCGAATAACTAGTGTGCCGTTGACATCGGGCGTTGCCTCTGAGATACACGCAATATCCGACCAGACCGTGCCCTTTCCTGAAAAGGGTCAGTAGTGTGAGCTGCAGTCCGATGACGGACACCGGAAGCATACCTGAACGGCGTCCAGATCCAGATGGTTCGTCGGCTCATCCAAGATCTGCATTCCAAAAAACGCAAGAGAATCACACCGTGGCATCAGTCCAATGCTGTGACTCCCTCTGACTTTCCCCCAATGTACTCTGGCCGATGAGCACGGAGGCGGGCTACTGCGGAACGACGGCCAAACTGAGTCCTCGTATTACATCCAGGCAATCCTCCGGCACGAGACACGGCAATAGCCTTTCCGCTCCGCGCAACTTTGCTCCAGACCGCTCTACCCAGCTAATTCCGATGAGCGAAGCACGGCTTTTCTTTTGACTCGAGGGGCCAGTGAGAGCGACGACTAGGCTGGACAGAACAGGAGTCTCCACTATGCTGCTGACACTGCTGGAGCTGTAAGAGCTCGTACTGATAGAACCTGCAAAGAGTCAGCATGGCCACGACCAAAGAACAACAGTTCCGCCGAAGACCCACAAGAATATGAGGGTTGTTGTACGCCATCAGCGCAATTGCGACTCTGCTCTTCTGTCCTCCAGACAAGATGTATAGAGGCTCCAGCGCCAACAAGCCACTAATTCCAAATTGCCCCAGGTAAGTTCGAGCTTGCTCATCCTTCAAGTTTGCCTCCGGGTAGCTGCAAAAAACACATGAGCCGTGGCGCCGTCGAGAAACGTACACGGAGACATTCCCGGCCTTCTCTGACACTGTCGTACGCAACAGTCGCGAAGTCACCAATAACTCTTAAACCACCGTTGTAACTTTGCGCCCCAAGACGGCCACAACGTCATGACTGAATCTTTTCCTTTTCACACTGACTGGAAGAACCACATACTCACGGCTACTCAACCAAAGAGGCAACCCTCACCCGTACACTCCCTGGTTCCTTCCAGAAAGCCGGCTGTATGTCCGACAGGGGGACACTATTGGCAGCGCATCACGTAACCTAGGCAACAGGAAGTAGTACCCCTGCTCGTCGTGCCAAGTCCACCGCATGGCACCTGGTCTCAACGCGCGGCCCTGGAACTCCACGGGAAAGATTGAACAATGAGTTCGCCTACACACCTCAATCGTTCTGCCGTCTGTTCAACATACCGAACTTGGAGAGACTGGACGGCATTGAGCGTCAGGTCAAGCTGGTCAACATGCTGCTGGGTGAAAAATCCGATCCTGAGTTTCCCATTCCGATGCACGAATCCCTTCGTCGGTGTCTCCAACCCCATCAGCAACTTCAGCACCGTACTCTTGCCACTTCCGTTGACGCCGCAGATCTGAGTTAGTTGTTCACATGTTGACGGAAGAACAAACAGCAGTTATGTGTGTATTTCGTCCTTCCTGGTTTGACAAGCTGCGCTCCCACCTATGCATAAACAGTCTGGAGCAGACGCCGCTCTCGACGCCGTCTGAAAAACCCGAAGGAACCACTGGGACCAGCTCGTTAAAGCACATGTCACTGTTACATACACGACAATGCATCGTCTCTCGTCTCCGGTAAGCAGGGACACAGCTACTCACCAGGCAGCGTGAATGGCAGATACGTAGGCACGCCTGACCACAACAGCAAGCTGGGACTCTACGACTGGAGCTGTCCATGAATGGGGTCAAGTACAGCTGTGGACAGACCCGGACACATTGTTTTGTAACTATAGAGTGTTCAACCGTGAGCACACAGAGCCGTACCTCGCCTTGGTCAGCGGAGATACGGCTAGCGTCCAGGGCATGCATCTCTAATCTCTTTCCGCTTGAAAGTAGCGTGCCGCCGCATACCCCGTTTTCGTACTGGCCATTCGGGTAAGCAAATGACTGCAACGGGGTGACGGCAAGAACTGTGGCATCCGTCCGTACACCGCAAGCCTCGCACCTGAGTGTGCCACATGAAGCGTAATGAAGATGTTTAAGCTTAGTGAACGAGAGACAGGTGGCAGCAACTCGTCTGCAACACTCACTGCCACTCTGGATTCCATATCCACGTTCAGATTGAGACCTCTGACGATGAGCTTCTCTCCATCTGCGGTAGTTCTAATTTCAGTCCCCGCATCGCTATTGTCGCTGTCGCCCGCGGTAGTGCTGTTCGTCTCTGGTGTTTCGCCCGCGCCATTCGAGGAGTCCGACGAGTCTGCTGTAGCATCCTGGCCTTCGGCCCGCTTCTTGTAGCTGAAAGACACCTCTTCGGCTTGCAAAAGAGGGGGAGCCACGCACTCCGGTTCTTTAAAGTTGAACTGGAGTGACGGGTCTTCTGCGACCATATCTAGCATCGGCAGTTTACTCAGCAGCTTTATTCGAGATTGCACCAGAGAGGCTCTGCAAACATTAAAGACGCAAGAACAGGGTAGCCGCGGCAGATGCAGTAACGCATCTCTGCACCTTTACATGCAAGAAGAGAGGAACCCTCTGTATGTTCGGCAAGAAACAGTGTGCTCGCCTCGCTGCTGGCCCCGGCAACGAGACGTGTCTCCGAACTGCCAGATTCACGGGCCGTCAACAAGGACGGGACAATCATCACAATTGCTAGGACAGTTTGCTCCTGCTCTTCTCTTCCCCGCCCTTCGACCACAACTTCTCGGCTTCGCTACCATGGGGGACACGCCTGCGATGTCCTCACCGTTTTGCATTGTATCTAAACTTATCAATAAACGACTGAACGTGCTTGATCTTCGCCTGCTGTGCTTCGGCCTGCCGCTGCTGTTGAAGAAGTTGTGCCGCCCGCACCGACTCGAAGGTATCAAAATCCCCTTTATAGTATGTCAACATCTGGTTGGAGAAGTGAATCATGTCCGTGCAAACCTGCAAGGAGAATAGGAAGATAGCGAAGAAGCACGCTAGTTTCTACTCGGCAGTCTGAAGCTTTGTCGTTCCTTTTCCCATAAACACAGACTGGGCTGCACAGGCTTTGCCAGAAGGACAAGCGACTGAGCTCCTGGAGTGCCGCTGGTGAGTTTTTTACGCTCACTTAGATAGCTCAGAATAGGTTCCGGGCGCGTCTTGCGGTCACACCAGCCGTACGGAGATGCAGGCAGACACCATCTTGCCCAGATTGCAGCATGAACCGTATCTCTCATCCGTGACCACACCTTGAGAAACGTGAGATGGCGATGCCTTAAAGGGCCGGCGAACCCGATCACGGAGACCCACGATACCCAACCCACATCGACCTGTCTGCAAACACTGCCTGGACTACCACTCGGTTAGAAAGGAGAACCCCGAGCACGACATACATGAAATGCAAGGCTCACATCATTCAAGAACTCCCTAGCGTGGGAGACGACGATTACAATTTTGTCCCTCCCACACCGCATCATCTGGGTAGTGTCAGCCGGCCCGTCTGGAACCGCTAAGTAGTTTGTCAGCCACTGCACGGCCTCCAAATCCAGATGGTTAGTCGGTTCATCCAGCAGCAGCACATCCGGATCGCTGAACAGGCATCGTGCCAACAGAACTCGCATACGCCAGCCTCCCGACAAAGATGTTACTTTCTGGTGCTGAAAAAACACACACGGAGACATGTTTTCAAAGAAGAGGAGCTACACTCACAAGGCGTCACTCTCGTGAGAAACACCACACACTTGACAAGCGAAGCCGCTGGCCGCTCCATCAAAAACAACCGAGCCGAACGCGCAGCCGAGATGTACGCTCCACCGCGAAGCGGATAAACACATGAGAGCGTGTTCACAGAAACGGTGCAGACGCCGCAGATGTCTTTCGACACGTCAAAGGGCTTTGCTATCTCTGTGGTGATCTTTTAGCACGATACAAAAGAATGGTACAGACACGCCGCTTGTGAACACACGTCTGCAGAAGGAAAGAGAAACGCAGCCACGGCCGGAGAACGTTTTGCCACAAGGACAGAACTAAGTCGGGTCGAACCGTTCACCAGCACCATAACAACCCCCACACGAACCTTTCGTCAACGGTAGAGTGCCAAAGCCTTGTGAGTGGCATCCGGCCCTGAAATGGTCAACATTCGTACACGCACGACTCTCCTGTTGCGATGGTCGTACCTGCATTTGCTCTGAAAATCCAAGCCCGCTAAGAATTGTGGCTGCTGTCTTCTCGGCGTTGGCCGCGTCGATCTCCTGCAGCCTTTCGTACACCACAGCTAGCCGTCGTCCTACTTTTTCGGACTGAGAAAAACGGCCCCGCCGAAATTCACAGGGACGCACAGAAGCTCAGCCACACGACAGCCAGTTGAGCAAGGACAAATTAGCGGTGTTTAAACTTCTAAGCCAGAACGAAGAGCGGAGCCTTGCTCTGATGACACTGAAAGCACGCTCGGTGTATGACAGGAAGCCATTCTTGGGCAAATCCCGGGTCACCGCAAGTACGTGCGTCCAACGACGATTGCTGTGCTCGTGATAGCCAAGTGCAAAAAGGGTGTAAGAAGCTGGCACTGAGGGGCGGGTTCATACATTCAGATACGAAGTGTCAAACCAGCGGACACGAAGAGACACAGAACCAGCAAAACAAGCTAAAACAATGACAGGACCCTGTCGATCGACATGGCTAAACCGTACGGTCTCGGAATGCACTACTACCCTAGGAACCACAGCAGACTGCTGATACTGGACAGATGCTTTCTGACCGCGGGCTATCCTGTCTGCAACTACGACGCTAGCGTTATCTCCAGCTAGCATCCCGTTGAAAGTTCTTTAAGAGGGATCAGACGGGAGATGCACGTTTCAAGGAAGGCCATGACCACTGCGGGCATATGCAACCCTTTTGCATAGAGCCACTTGAAACAGCGAGGCCTCCGCTGCCAACATAGGGATACAAGGCAGCCAGCGGGCCGAGTAGTTTTGAGACGGTACACCGAGACCATCAGGAGGTCACCCAGTCCCAAGGAGAACAGCGAAGGATCTGTGCACCGTACCTGATCTTCTTGCTTCAAAAGAACCTGTTCTTCCTCCAGCAGCTGCAGGCGGTCCTCGTCAACAGCGAGCACGGCCCCCAAAACCGTCTCATCACCCCAAAGGTGTTCTGGTAGCACAAACAGACACTCGATATCCCACCCTGGTTAAAGCACAGGCGTTACTCCTACGGCTGCGGAGGATCCTGAAAGCACCTGGCACAGAATGAAGCTCTCCCACATCAGCTCTGGCCGGCGATAAGAATAAGTTTAACAAGCTTACAGAGGGGGAGAGAACGTCAGTCTCCTAAGTGGTAGGACCGGAGATATCAAGAACACGTTACAAGCCACTTGAGAATGCAGGAGCGGGTGCGCATCCTGCCGGATAAATCGCCTTAATCAGCGACATGGGGTCCAGACAGTTCCGTCAGGAGTCTCTTGTACCCATTGCGAAGATGAGATAGAGATAGGGCAGCAGAGAACTCCCTGCACGAGATTTAGAGGCGGCTGCCGCGTCGATGCTGATTGTTCTGTCTCTGTTCCCCTACCTTGCTCCACCATGCCAATGGAGATGTCGGGGTCAACGCCGTGGATTTCTTGCCGGGCAAGCGCAGACAGAAGAGTACTCTTCCCAATACCATTTCTGCACGAAGAGAAGAGGCAGCGGCCACAGTTTCACAGGTCCACCCACTCATGAAGACTTACATGTAATCACGTCAACAAAACCACAGAGAATTGCTGAGCTATTGCTTGGAAAAGACCCAGTGGGGAAGTTCAGTGCACACTCAACATGCGGACGCGGCGTAAGAGTGTCCCGAGATACATACGCTCCTCGAAAGAGATTTCCAAAATGGCTTCCTATTTAGTGTTCTCCCCTCCTCATACAACTTGGTTTCTAACTTTCTGCATCCACTGTCACTGCCTGTAGAGAGAGAGAAACATACCTGCCAACAAGACCGTACCGGCGCCCCTTCATTAGCTTCAATTGCGCGTCTTTGAGGAGCTCACGCCCGGCGACAGCAACGCAGAAGCTATCGACGAGGATACCTTCACCTGCCACACCACCAGACAGCGATGTGAAGCACACGGCCACTCAAAAACCAGCACAGTGACTGAAGATCTCGGAACCACACTGCTCGACTGCTGTCTGTGACGCTAGTTAAGGGGGGAGAAAATCCACACCGATCTTCATATACTTGTGGGCGGTAACTTGGCTGCCGCCTCTTCGTGCCCGCTGCCCGGGAGGGCGAGTAGTTGCCATTGTCGGAATGTAGTCAGAAAAACTCATTATCTACTAATGAGCAAAGAGAAGGTATAGAGCCACGCTTCCTCCAACAGACAGAGCCTTACCCAAATGGCCACTGTCAGCGCGAGTGCCGTAACCGATGCGGCTTTGTCGCCTTACCCATTTTTCTGAGCTGCTTGTCACCGTGCTTTCTTTTCGGAGGAGGCAACGGAGGCTTGTTCTTCTCCCACTCCTTTAGCTGTCTCAGGTGTCTCTCACGCTGTTGCTGTAGGCGCTGCTGCTGTTGGGCAGCTGCAGCGGCCGCTGCGAGGCTCTCTGGGTCGTTGCCATGTAGGACTGGAGCATTGTAGTTGCCCCGGGCAGCATTTTGATTCAATCCAAGGAATGGATCGTCGAAGGTGCGGCCAGCCGATCCACCCGCCATGTCTCCCAACTTCATTGGTGTCCTGAAGTCACGAACTTTGTTACTCCTCCCTTGATTGGCGTCTGAGCTCACCCGAGTGCAGAATATGGAGGACAAACGTATCGGCAGCCATGAAAGGTCGGTCACTTTCGCACGCTGTTACACTCTCCGAAGGGATGTTCCTTTATAAGTACTCCGAGGTCCGCTGTCAGCGTGGAGCGAAGAGCTCGCGCCTGAGTCCCTCACCTGGCTTGCAACCCGCGATGCCACCTCTTTCCACAGTCTGCTGCTTTGTGGCATAAAGCGGGGCTTCCGCCCCGCCAAGCCGAGAAAATGGACCCCCCTGGCTTTTACGACCACACGGTTGTTGCTTTGCTCCCGCAAAGAGTTACATAGGCTTGGCATACCACAATCTCTCAGCGAAGAAAACACTGCCTCGGCCACATCAGTGTGTATTGCCGCATGACGAGCGCACTCACCTTCGTCTTCGGTTCTCTTGTCTCCTTCTGGTGCATCACTCAGCTGCTGCGCCGCAGACGCTGAAGGCTTGCCCCCACTTCCCGCCTGTGAATTATCCGACCCTTTGTGAAGAATCTCGAGGAGTTTTTCACAGACAGTCTGGAAACATAGGACTCTCACAGGAGCGAGCCAGCTAAGCAACCAGAAACACCTTGTAAGATCTAGAGTGCGCAGCACCAGGGACCGGAAACGAACACAGCAACGTCGTCTAAGGCGAAAGGGAGTTTTTTTCCCCGCGGCCTTTTTTCGCGTTGCTAGTTCGAATGAACCAATACCACGGAGAGTATCCCAACAGCGAGAAACCCCGAACAACACATGAACTGACAGAACTCATAGCGGACAAAAAGTCGTCTTCACTCCAGGGCTAAAGCCATTGTAGTGCAGTAGTAACCGGTATTGGCCGCGGCAATTACGAGTACATAAAAACGGATAAAACATGCCGTGGAATTTCCTGGCAATCACCTTCCCATGCATTTTCTGCACCACTTTCGTTTGTGCTGGCTCCCCGGTTACGGGAGCCTTTGTGAACAGTAGTCTGGTCAGTGCAAGCCTCTCCCTAAGGAAAGTAGTGAATGGCCTTCGGCCTTGCCCTTACTTGCATCCAGCTCTGATCCAACCAGACAAAACCCCCTCGGGGTGCCCGTGAAACTGGTATCAAAAGATCAGGGCGCTCCATCAGAGGAACTCGGCCGGCAAGGCCTTTGTCCAAACAAAGGAAAAGGCACAAGTGACCCGTAGATTACCAGTAGCACCGAGACCGAATGCAGATCTCATGCAGAAGGGCCGCTCAACCCCATGCATACAGCTTATCAGAAACACCTAGCGTGATACTAGGCAGGGAAAGCAGTGCAGGCTCATCTTTCGCCGGACAGAGGGAGGTGTTACCTGTATTTCACGTGTGGACCCCACGGGATCACTACAGTGAACAGATGACCTGGCGTCAAAACTCCTATGAAAAAGTGACCGCCCATGATACACATCAGACTACAGCTGTGTACGCGCAGGTGACTACCTTCGCTTCTTTGTCGTTCTTCGCGACCCCGGCGTCATGGAGAAACTCGCCAATAAGGTCTTGGGCTGCTGTAGCAGAAAGGTTAGCAATTCCTTCCTCTTGCAGCATCCCTGAAACAAGGGGGGGAGCAAAGAAACCAAAGGAGTATCATCGTCTCCGAAGTACAGTTTTCCCAGTCAGAAAAAGCTCGCAGGTACACGCCAGTACAATGTGCTGATACAGTGGGTGTCCTTCCGGAAAATTTAGTAGATGCGTGCAAAAAACTAGTATGATGCTTGGGCTAGTCTCTTTCAGGACGTCACCGGAAAGAAAGCAACGAAATCAACCACTTGGGAATCCGCGGCCACTGGAGAAACCTCCTTCTCCGTCTTCACCAGGAACGTAGTGGAGGTCTTCCTTATTGTGTTATCCAGCCAGGTCCAATGTAGCTGTGATTCCTTACACTGCCGACACCTTTTTAGCTTCTATGTAGAGGCGAATTCCTGCCCTCCCTGAACTCATCCCCCGACACCACTCACCCGCCATGTACTCAAGAGACCCATCGTCTACGCGTCCATGAGTTACTTGGCGCAGCGCGCCGAGGATCATCTCGCTTTCGCTTCCTGCCATTCTGCTGAAGAACTAGCACGTGACGCCTTCTTCGTTGAATGCCGGACGGCTATGGTCTCGGTACAAGGAAGGCATGCACGGGGGGAAAGTCCCAACCCCCCTGCGAGTCCGGAGAGAAATCTGGATGTCCAATCGAAGTAGGATGACCGAAATGAAGACAGGCAAGCCCCGGCTAAAGAGGGCGGGCCACTGACCCGATGTGGAAACAGATCGGGGGCTCCTCCAGAGCACGCCAGTCCGGAAGTGGCGAAAAGTGCTTTCTTTGAGAGAAGGCTTGTTAAAGAAGCGCCCCCCGGCGAAAGCTCTGATGCAACAGGCAAGTGAAGTCTGTGGGGACGGTGAGAAAGAGACGTCACCGCCGCAAACCGAGGCGTCCGTCGGCTCCACGGGGCGCCGGGGGTCCCCTAAACTCACACGCTGAGACAACTTGCCGAGAAACGGAAAGTAAAGACGCTAAGGCACGGTGAATCAGCACCGGAACAACTTGGAAGGACTCAAACTGACAAAATAGGCCACGCTTTGATGGCCAGTTCAGCTGTCCAGAAGCAGCGTGAGAAGGGCTGGATACTGCTTACAAGAAGGCGCGCAATCAGTATGATTCTTCAGGCTAAACCACACCAAGGGACTTTCGAGGATACAACTTCTAAGTCTCCATAGAGTGGCGTGTAAGAAGCAACAAAGTCTGCATGAAAATCACGCGGTTACTGCATGCAACAGCCGTTTCGTCCCAGTCATCTGAGGCGTCTTGCAGGATCGAGGAGGGATCGACAACCGTGCCCCTGGCACCGGTTCCGGAAGCGAGAAATCAACGTGCCGTGGCAACTCCCAGCCTAGGATTTCGAAGACAAGACGAGTTTCTTATCTGAGGCTGTTCGCTTCTGCAAGTGTGAAAAGAAGAACGACTGCCTATTAACGAGCGTCTGTGCAAGAGATTGACTGCGCGGCAATCTTATCTACTAACCCGTATCTTTTCTACCCAGTGTTGTCTTCCGCATGGGGGTGTGCCGTATCTGGTACATTCTTCGCTCCCTCGTGAATCTGGCGTGGCACTAGTGCTTGCCGCCTCTCCAGGGTGCCGCTTGAACTGCTTACTAGTTTGTGCCCGGCTTTTTCCTTTCAACTTCTCCCTTTCGACTTCAGAGGGTTTCAAGCGGACGAGTGCTTTGTCCACCGAGGGCATACAGTCAAGCATCCTTTGAGTCAGCCGCTCACACCGTGTCCTCCGGATCTTCACCCGGTGAGGCAACCGTGCCTAGACTTTGTGGAGATTCTCAGAAATACTGCAGCAGCCGGGGGCTACCAACTACCTTCTGTTGTAAAATCCTGTCGACTCGAGCATGGCTTGGCAGATTGTTCGTGAGAGTGGAATCGTGTAACGAGCGACGTGCACAAAGCAGGTAGTTATTGTGCAGCCACAGTCCGGATCTCCGACTTTCTTCCTCTTTTGTCTGTTATTTCAAGCCTGCCGCTGAGAATTACCGGAAGCTACGTTTCGTCTATAAAGCGCCGCTTGTTCATCCTGGTGAGACTACTGAGAGGACCAAGTTACCGTCTACTTTTGTCTTCCGTGCCGTCACATACGCGCTCGCCTTTCTTTGACGCGTACACACCTGCTGTAACGTCACATGACATCGCTTCGGGTTTTTCGATCAAGATTCCACGCGCCTTTTTTGCGGGAAGTTCGCTACCCTCTGCAGTCTCGACACGTTAGCACGGCAGACGCGTGCGCGCACCAAGCAGGAAGCAAGAGGGAAGTACGGCAGCCTGGGACTCCCGCTGCGAGCGTTTCTCGCCTCCGGCTTCTCAAGAAAAATATGCCATTCTCTACCCCTTCACTGGTCGGAGAGAGAGCAGAAGGCAGACCAGTCAATCTCTCTTCTCCAGTCATCGCAATGGAGGCACCATTACTTGACGCACGAGCTATCCAAACAAACCTTGAGCGCATCCGGAAAGAACTCACTGAACTGTCTGCTGCCTGCTCTTCTTCATCCCCCCGTCGGATAAACTACGCTAGGCATTTAACAACAGAGGACGGCGAAGAACAGCCTGATCGCCAGGGTGACGCAAGTGCTGACGCAGCAGGTGTACAAGCGAGAGGCAGCAAGGCCGCCAAATCTGAGAGAGGTTCTGCCGACGTCGGGAAGCCGGAGTGTATGGGCCGTACCACATTCAACAGGCCGCCCGTACGCCTTGTCGCCGTGAGCAAACGACAGCCAGCCAGCGCCATAGCGGCCGCTGCCGCGGCTGGGCAGAGACATTTTGGAGAGAACTACGTCCAGGAATTGATTGCCAAGTCTCAGGAACTCCAAAGTCTAAAACTGAACTGGCACATGATTGGTACGCCCGTGTGAGGGAGACACCGAGGAACGCCTTGAGACTAGAAGCGGTGAGGGGTCCCGGTGCGCCTGTATGAGTGGACAGGTGTTCTTAGTGCCTGCTTCCGAGTCCTTCACCTTTTGTTTCTAGGAGCATAGGATACGCCTTAAGCCCTGATTGGTATTGCATGCCTGGTGACTTATAAAATACTTCTTATTAATGGGAGCACAGTTCCCTGGGTAATCCAGTCCAGTGCTCTGCCTTGGGNNGTTCCTGTAAATAACTCTGGTTTACAATTCCAACAATCTACAACCTTGAAACACACTTCCCTTCTCACCGTAAGTATATTTATGCAGCAGCGTCGTAGGCATTTCTTTTGAGCAAAGGGCGCTCATGAGAAATAGCAGCCGGAGCCCTTCGAAGTGAAGCCTCTTCGCTGAAAACTCAGCCTTGTCCTTCATCACTCAGGTTGCGACGTGAACACTGTTCTCGCTGCAGTTCCGTGGGCCTCTAGAGAGAGGTGGCTGAGCCATATGTCTACACTGCAGCTCGGTAGACAAGATTGAACTCTGAAGACTCTCACCCGTGCGAGTGTAAGCACCCTCAGGCAGAGGGCAGGCAATCTGCACGCACAACCGTGTGCCACCGGTCGAACAACTCTAGAAAATTTTTTTGAGGCTTGTGAAGTAGGGAAGGGAGAGGCTTCGCGACCAGACAACAGGGAATAGGAATGCATGGTGCAGATACAGTCTAAGGATGAGATATATTGTATCTTCTTTTTTCCCCTGTTCTCTTTTTCTTGAAGGCCATCTGCAATCAAACAAGGTGAAGCCACTTCTGAAGGCGTGCCCGTCTTTATATATGGTAGAGACAGTAGACTCCGCCAAGCTAGCGAAGAGCTTGGATGACGCAGTCGCTGCGGTGCTTCCGGAAAGAAACCACAAGCCGCTTCATGTTCTCGTGCAGGTACGAAGGGCCACAGACGTCTCCGATAAGAGCCAGTAACCTGAGCTACGGATATGCTTTCAAGAGTCACTTTGTCAGAAGTGCTGCTGTATCGTTTACGGGAACGAAATTGTCCTGGAATGAGAACAAACACGCGCGACGCACTACCGAGCCTCCGGAGCACAGAGAGCTTTGATAAGGGTCTAGTGCGAGCGGCGTGATTTGCTTAGACGTTTTGCCTCTCCTCTTCGTGTTTTGGGCTCCACTCTCCCTTTTCTCTATCGCTGATCGAATCTATCAGGTGTTCCGGGGTGACTTCTTTTATTTTGGTCGTCTTGAGTCATACGCGACATCGGTACCCACTTCGAAGCCAGCAGATTTTGTGTGCCACGGGTCGGGTAATTTCGTACGCACATGCACCCGAGCCTATGCCGGCCGGTAGATCAGCAGTGAGGTAGGTACAGGGGGGAGACGTGGACTACCAGCCTAGCCACATGTGCTTGGTCTCCTTTCGATAGTGTCATCAGTCGTCTGAAGCCGGGACCATAACCACACTGAGCGGACGTCGCAGGAACCCGAGTATATCTGAGGGCCGCTTGCCGTTTCCCGGGTAGTGGCTCACGCAGGCCAACTACGTTTTGTACTCTAGAAGGAACGCACTATGGGGCAAACAAGTGCCTGTGTTTTGCAGGTCAATACTTCCGGAGAGGAAAGCAAAAGTGGTTTGAGGCTTGAGATCGACGGACGGGAGAAAGTTCCGGTTGTGCCTTCTTCGGTGGAAGAAACCGCCATTGCGCGAGCGGACCATGCATCAGCTTCTCCGAAGAGCGTATCCTCAGGTAGTCATTCGGCAAGCATGTGCTCGGTGTGCAGTCGTCGACGGGAAGGGAAGTCACCCTCAGAGTCCACTATCGCTGTGCACGTCCCCTGTCGCTGTGATAACGAAGCTGCTGCTTAGTAGCATCAACAGGAAGTACCGATGCGAATCCGCTCTGACGAATCGCCGGGTCTATCGCACTGCAACCTGACCGGAGCCTGCTTGTGAAGCTAAGCGACTTACGACAGCTAGCTGTGGCCAGATATTCGAATTGTGCCCTTATCAACCGATGCTTGAGAGAAAAATATCCCGGTGGTCGCGACATCTGTATACCGATGTGCACCCTCGTTTCCCCCCGTGGGCCGGTGCTTTGACATGTGTAGGGCATGTCTATGCTGTGGAAGGGACAGTTTCAGATTTCGCCTGTCTTACAGCTTGTCCTGTCCCTGCGTTGCTTTCTCCAAGCAGAGATAACCCGGCGGTGTGGGGCTGAAGACGTGGTGGACTTGGTTAATTTTATAATCAGGGACTGTCCAAATCTTCGGTTTACTGGCCTGATGACAGTCGGGTGAGAATGGAACTCACAGCTTCTGCCCGACAGCTCGGCTAGCACCCAGTGTGTGTGACGGCACTCAAAGCAGTAGGAATTTGGTGTGTATCTGTGTGAATTCAGACCACCTGAGCCGGAGAGGGCTAGCGGGGCATTCGCTGAGCTGGCAAAGCTCCGACAACGGCTTCTCTCTCTCGAGCGAGTCCGAGCAGTGTTTGACAGGGCGAATGGGCCGCCAGAGACTAACGAAGACAGTTGCGGCGGCGAGGACAGGACCAACGTTTTCGAGCTGAGCATGGGCATGAGTGGCGACCTGAAAGAAGCGGTTGCTTGTGGCAGTACCGAGGTGCGCATTGGTACGGCCATCTTTGGGGCACGCCCACCCATTCAGAAAAGGTGATTCCTACTCGTCCACGTTGGCCTACAGAGCACGCATGGGTGGGGGGGAATCGGCACTGGAGAAAGAAAGTGCGGCAGGCGAGACACTTCTCCACCCGTGGTCTATGACCTAGTTGCGCTGAAGGCGGCGCTCCGAGTGACGGCTCCAGCGGGGACTATGTTCATGCCTTTACGTCTGCGCGGTTTCTCTCAAGGGTTGAGAACATGTTTCGATAGAGTACGCTCGTTGTCCGGACCGTCGGATCCGCTCCAGCCTGGTGTTTACACGGGGCGGCAGGCCTGGACGGTGTCTTTTTAGGTATGTTCTTGGTGCGGCTGCGATTCATATGCGTCCGCCTGGCCGGATCCAAAGGTGGTGTCACTGTCGAGCCGGAGACGCTACAACTCGTAGCAGGCCTTGCCTTCTTCACGTGGACCTTCTTGCTGGGTATCCACACGCGCATGGGAGCCTTGCTCCTGCCAAGCCGCAGACATAGTGGCGGAGCCCAGGACGCCTCAATGCTCCAAGCCGGATCCGGTGGCGTGACACTTCGCGTTGCGGACAGCGTAAACTACACGCAGTGCAGTTGTCTTCAGGCTCAAGTGTTTCGGGTTGAGGCGAAGGAATCGGATACGGCACCACCCGCACGCTCGACATCGACCAGTTGGACGCCACCTTGGACGCTGAAGGTGTCGAACAGTTACTCTTTCCAGTGAGTTTGCGGGGTACCTCTGATGCCAGCACGCTGGTTTGTTGGTTACCGGAAAATGCACAACTCTAAGTTATGACCCGCGCTGCTTCACGCGGAGAGAAAAAGGAAACAGGAACTGAAAAACACTTTGCCGCTGAAAATCGTGTGGCTGAGTACATTTGATCTTGTCGAAGGTTGCGATAACCTACCCTACGGAGGATTAAGACCGCACCTACGGCTGGCAGACTATGGCATTTCGATCTACTGAGAAGACAGCCTCACTACGCAGCACATTTTGCACCTCAACATACATGGCCAGCGCCCCAGGAGACACAGCAGCCCCACCCCCCCCCTACTCTGTACTTTTCGAACATACTCCGCCGATTTCCGCGTTACTTGTTTTACGAAATTAATCGACACATGGGGTCACCAGACCACCTCCGCAGATCCTTCATGCTGTGTAAGGACACACGCCCAGAAGACTATGGGCAAAGTATCGGCGTCCATCAGGCGATATGGCAATACCATGCAGCTACGCCCCAGTTCTCTCCCTATTTCAGTCCCAACGCGGAGATTTATGGTGCCACCCACAGTACGCTACTTGGACGCTGGCTAGGAGCCAGGAATTTCATCGAGCACCACCTCCGAGCCGTTGGCGATGCTGCTCCCATCTCCTTCGGAGATCTGTGCTCTGCAGCAGCATTTTAGAGGATCCACAGGCTCACAGTTGTAAGCCTCCTCTTTCTTGCCGCAGGCGAGGCGAAAAGGTAGGCACAGACAACACTGGCATAAGCCAAGGAGAGCCCGGCCTACGCATGTGCACATAAGCAAAAGCATCAAGAGTAGCCCACAAGACAGGCCTATGACAAGGCCGATCAAAAGACTCCCGCTCACCATCGGACGGGCAAAGGCCGAAGAAAGGCGACGGTACACCACTCACGGCTCCCTGATCCCTGGTCCGCTGTTCACCCCTCCATGGCTTCTTTCAGTCTCCTTTGACAATTCCTGGTCAGCTACGCCCGGAGGCGGAGCTTCGGTTCAGAAGATGGGTCGGCTTCTCGATATGAGTAGATCGAGAACTAGTAGTCTCTTCACATTGGAGAACACGACATCCGCATGAGAGTGCAGAAGCCGAAGAGGAGGAAACCCTGGTACAGCCCTGCCTTCCTTCGAGGAAGCCGCGGCAGCGCTGCCGCCAGCCCCGTCTCCCCTCTCTTTCACATACGTTCGAGTGCCATCTCACGTGGAAGCCGGAGTTGCGGCGAGAGGACGTTAGCAAACGGACGAGAGCTCGGCAGTCAGAGGAGCCAGGTGAAGATCGATGCGGAAGACCCAATTTGCCTTCGTTTTTCCTCGAGAGCCACTAATGAATCAAGCCTCGAGTTCGTCAATTGCTGTGCACTCTAGGAGGAAAAGAGGCACTGTATGAAACAAGAGTCTACCGTCGGAAAGTGTAACATAAAACGCCTGAACGATGACGAAGAGGCTAGCCTCATACTGCTGGTTCCCTGCATACGGTGGCTGTACGAGCTGTCGGCCTCAACAGCCAAATGACAGGAAGCGCAAGAATACGAATCTTGGAAGCGGTGGCGAGGGTAGGCGCACATGGGACATCCAGAAAGGGGTGTGTTCCTTAGCGGCCGACTGAAATATGACGGCGCCCGGGCCACTCGCTCGACTGTGTTTCAGATGCATCAACAGCCGCCAAACCCGGCCCCAACAGTGAAATACCCTTCAAAAATTTTCTCAGAAAAGAAGGAATCCAGCAACTTTCACCAGACACAGGAATGTGTCGGTTTGTCTGGGCCGCGGCAACAACTGAATACCTTTGAGAGCCAGCATTTTTTTTGCAGCCGAGGTGGTTAGCCTATGGGACACGATGCATGCGGGGCAGCTCGCTAAGATTCTCGGCCTCAGTTGGTGCGCTGTCTCATGTAGGGCTGGAAAGCAGGGAGACAGAAACACACACCAGAGTCGCCCAGACAGAAGCCCCGGAGCCCACCTTGGCTCTGTGCTCTGCTCTGTGTATGACAGAAAGACGGAATGTGTTGTTTATTTCCTTTTCTCCGACCCCCTGCATGTTGACCCCCCTGGATTGTCTTCTCCCTTGTGTTCCTGCTCGCCACTGAGCTGAAGAAGACCCGGGTGCGCGTCGCTGGCGTATGTGCTGTTCGTGGGTTTTGCTCTGTTCTTGATTGGTGGCTGTGCTATCAGGACCATACAGGGGCTCCGACTTTCGCCCCGATGGCGTCACCCTCCAGTGGGGGTTGCGAGCGTGCGCTCCTCAATGTGTTCCCACGGGCCTGGCAGTGAGCCTTGAAACTGTCGGCTTTTATCCGTCAAGGGGCCCAGGGTCACTGGTTTTCCCAAGCTCTGTGCCGTCGCCCCTTGTGTCAGGCGCAGATGGGCTGATCACATATGCAGTACACACGTTTTGTTCAGTAGGGAACCGAGCAGCCATTCAATTGACCGCTACTGTTCGTGGCGCTGTCTGGTGTGCCACTGTGCTGTGCCCTCGTGATGCTTTCCTCGATGAAGTTGAGCGGCAGTCCACTCCGACGTAGACTCCAAGACAACGAGGGGAGCCTTCGCTCCAACCCGCAGTGTTACCCCATGTCATCGCCTTCAAAGCCCGCGCCCCAAAGTTGTACAGACAACCCGAAAAAACAGTTCTAGCCGAGACTCCAGGAAGAAAGACTCTTCCCCGCTTCGCACGGCGCTGCCTTGAGGGAGGGCTTTCTCAGCTGCCCAGGCTGCCGGGGTGGGCAGCTACAGGACGCGTTAACCAGAGATGACAAAATCACAATCTGGACGTCGGGATACCGTCTCGCCGCTCTTAGTCGAGCGTCCACTCGTGCACTGACTCAGTTTCCAGCTCCGTAGTCACGGACAGATACACAGTCGAAGGCTACTACACCCACCTCCGGTTCCTGACTCCATACTGTGACTAGCGTAGCAAGCAACGTATCTGGACTGATGTCCTCAGAGCCCACGGGCAGCGCATTTTCCGCGCTGTAAGTTCTGGTGCGGTCCCAGCAAGCTAGAGGACTCAGTGCCAGATCTTCACACAGTGTTGAGGGGCTGCGAAGCCGGTGGCAGATTTTGCGACCGCGTGTGAACTCCAGGAAGTCCACAGTCTGTTGACGTCCAAGCGAGCTGCGCGTTAGTTCGCTGCCTTGCCTGGCCCCCGCGCCCCCTGCTTTCTGGACGCCTCCGTCCTTTCAACTAGTTCGCCTTCTTCGCTTCCTACCCCAGTATTTATGTGGCCGGTGTGTGGTTTCCTTCCCTCTCCCTCACCAATATTCTGCTTCTCAAACCGCGATATCAGATAGCCGCTCATTCGTGGGTGGTCGCGCTCTTCGTCGTCTGCTCTCGATTTTCTGCAATTGCACTCGTGAGCGGAGCTTTTCCTGTCTGCCCCCCACTCTTCGTTCGTGTTCCCGTCCGCTGTTTGCTCGCCGTTTTTCGCTTCACCATGCACCGCGGTGCGCCGCCAGCTCCGACGGCACCTCGGCTGTGGGCGAGGTACCTGTGGGTCTCCGTGCAACTTCTGCTGGTCGCTGCGGGCCTCTGCTGGATTGCGCTGAACCTCGCCTTCCTCTTCGGTTTTCTTCAGCCGTCGGAGCTTTCTAGGGGGTCTCCCTCAGCCGTCAAGGCATCTCACGCGCTTCACAACGACATTGCTAGCAGCGACAGCACCCGCGATGCGGAAGCTCTCGGAAGTGGCGCGGGGCCGCGTCCCGGCGAGGCCGTGGGTGACGTGGCCGAGTCTGAAGGAGGACGAGATGAAAGCGCGCTCTCCGGTATCCAGTCCCCGAGGCCGGATCGACTCCACGGGATTTTAGGCATTAGAGCCGATGGGACGCCGGCATACGTCCCGGGACCGCCGCCTCCTGAGGTAACAAACAGTTTCTGACCCAGTCTCCCGGGAGTTCTACCTTCCATCCATGGCGGCACGCTGGAGGGAACTTTCAGATATCATCAATCTGTATACGGGTCTACCGCAACCCCACAGACTGTCTTTTCTGCTAGTCAGCGTGCCAGCCGGCGGCCTAGGGAGAAAGACTGGCACGCCATGTCTTCGCCGTCCTCGATTCTTCTTAAGAACGAGTGCACTGGCTAGGCCGCAAGGGCGGACCGTCAAAGTGGAAGAGGCCAGGACGGCCTGAACGTTTCACGGATCGCGGTCTGCGAGGTCACATCCCCAACTGAAGCGTCGTGAGATCCGCTTTTTGACTGCTCCGTAGGATCCGTCTGAGCACAAGGTCCAAAGAGAAATTACAAGTGATCTTTGCCTTTCTTGTCCATCTCACGCTCTGCCCCGGTGAAGACCTAGTTATACTTCCTGGTTTAGCTCCTAAGAAAGGAGCCACTCGTGGCCTTTCATAAATATTTCCAAGTGAAACTGCGATTGGCCCTGCTTCATGTATGTACGCTTATAGTCGCGTGTCTCGTTACTGTTGGAGCTCTTACAGGCTCGTGGAGGTCGCAAGTGAAGAACGTTTTAGTGCTTTGTGGTGTGCTTTGGACTTTTCAGGGTCTCAACATGCCGTGGGCACTTGCGCGAGGTGGAGGCTTCAACTTGTTTTTGTCAGACCACCTACCTCTAGACCGGGAAGCTCCCGACGCAAGGCATTGGGCTTGCCATCACCTCCGTTACCCTCTAGAAAGCTTGCCGCGGGCCTCCGTGATTATCGTGTTTTACAACGAGCCGTTTTCTACGCTGATGAGATCCGTGCACAGCGTTCTGAACCGTACTCCGGCACAGCTGCTGCAGGAGCTCATTTTGGTGGATGACGGGAGCACAACTGACTCTATCCGGCAAGACGGCAACCAGCAGCTCGGGAACTACTTGAAGTATTTACCATCAAAAGTGCGGCTGGTGCGTCATGAGGTCCGAAAGGGCATTGTCGGCGCGCGCATGACCGGGATTCGGGCGAGTCGTGCGCCTGTCTTTGTCATTCTTGACAGTCACATAGAAGTAAGTCCTCAGTGGTTGGAGCCCCTGCTTCTTCGCATCAAGGAGGATCCCAGGCGTATTGTCATGCCGCAAATCGATGGTATTGACGCTGAAACGTTCAAGCATATCCGGGGAGGCATTGGGTGCAAACTCGGCTTCCTTTGGAAGCTTATGGAACACTCTTTCGAGGAGCACCAAATGGCGAGGCTGCCCCCGGCTGAAAAGAATATGGGCCCGACGGAATTCCAGACTTCGCCTGCAATGGCTGGAGGTCTTTTCGCAGCAAATAGGGAGTTCTTTTTCGAGGTTGGCGCCTACGACGAGGATTTTCAGTACTGGGGAACAGAGAACTTAGAGCTTAGCTTTAGGCTCTGGCAGTGTGGGGGTTTTCTCGAGTGTGCCCCCTGTTCTCGTGTCTACCACATCTTTCGTAAGGGAGGCGTCGGGTACTCCAGTCCCGGGGATGCAATCACAGTTAACAAGATGCGGACCATGCTGTGGATGGATGAGTACGCCGATCTCGCTTGGAGAGTCCTAGGGCGCCCCCGGGTTGACTACGGAGCTGAGAGCTTAGAAAGGAGACGAGAATGGAAGGAAAAGAAAGGGTGCAAGGGATTCAAATGGTTTATGGAGAATGTGCTACCCGAAGCCGATGTCGTGACCCTGGCTGATGTGCCTTACCTTGGTACGGAAAGCGGCATGCTTCTGCGTTGGCAGGCTCCACCCGGCAGCGTCCCGTCTGCGCCGCTGTTTCGCAGATGCATACCCCCGCCCACTACACAAACACGCATATTTCCACTAGTGTTCGGCGCGTTTTCGCAAGATAGACAGTTGGGACCCTGTAGTATCTACTGATACTGAGTGACAGTGTCACCTAGGGCGGCGCAGGAAATCGCCAGCTTTAGCTCATCCTGAAACAAAGGGGCAAGGGCAAGCCGGCGGCCAGCGGAGCTGCCGTTCCGGGAAACAAGAACTCTAGGGACATCGCTTCTTTTCCTTCCACCCTGGAAACCTCCGCCTGCGCTGGCTTGCAGTCACCGGCGTCTTCATTTGAAGGATGCTGCCGACGAGTTGTTCTCCACTTCAGTCTTGCCTGGCCATGTTTTGGCCTTCGGTACCAGGTCTGCCTACTTTTGAAGTGTCAGTGTTTTCACCGCGAAGAGTAACCCGTAGTAGTTCCGTTGGTGTTTTGTCATCTGCTGGGCAATCATGCATGCAGTGCTCTCTCGTTGATGTATTGTGCGCTATGTGTGTGGGTACTGGCTTATCGTGATCTGAATCCTTTCTTCAACAGAATGCTTTTTCTGATCTTCAGGGCCACTAACGAATCGAAAGACAGGCCTCTGTTTCGACAATAACGGGTCACCTTCTCCAGGCCACTGGGCGTCGCTAAGACCCTGTCACGGTGGAGACACTCAGACGTTCATGTATTTCCGGTGAGCGGGTCGCCTTGTGTTTAGGGGGAAAGTATCAGCTAGGTGTCGGCAGTTGCTGCTTTGCTGGTGATCCGACGGCAGTCGGAATGAGTACAGAGATTTCGTGTGACACCTCTGATTTTCTCTCAATCCCAGAAGCGGACATGGTCCATTTTCCCTTGTTTAACGGGGAGAAAGCCTACGCGTACCAGGAAGCCGCAGGCGCTGCTCTCCTCATGTCCTTGCGAGCCGTTGTTACGTGTTGCCTAGTCCAGTACTGGAAGTCGGTCGTCCTCCGTGTCTGTGTGCAGCAAGGTGGGTCACATTATGCCCGTGAACGACGATGAAGCCTGCTTGGAGCCTTCGGGCAGGCTCGAGTGGTGCCGCGGAACTAACCATTTCTGGTGAGTCAGGCAGTGTGGCTACGTCAGAGGACGGTAGCGTACGAAACTGGAACACCAGATGCCGCAGACGGTGAAGGGGCAAAACGCAGGTGTCACTTTAAGGTCGTGGAAAGTGACTTGCAAGTGGTTACAGTTTCTCGTATGGGCCTTCTAGTTAACTAGAGGGGCTTCATCTTACTGTATGAGTTTGCAGGCTACATTCTGTCGATAGGTTCCCAGTGACGCGGGCTCCCGCGGAATGTGCAGCATTACCGCCTCACTGTCACTCGCTGACAGCAATACGGAGGGCTTTTTCGAATTCTACGTACTTTTCCTCCAGTATCTGACGGGAGGCAGTCTCTTCGCGTCAAAGGCGTGCTGCTCTGACTGCTGGTCCTGGGCCGTCAGCTAATCTTCAGCCTGTGCTTCAACCGGTGCGAAGAATTTTTCTGTGTGGCTCCGCAATGCTGCAGGTGGGAGGTCTCGGAAAGCGGGCAGCTAGTCAACCGGGAGACAACCCAGTGCCTCTCAGGCTTTCACGATCAACTGAAAATGGTCGAATGCGATGATACTGATCCCTATCAGGTAAGTTATCTCCTAGAGGCAGAGCTTCTGCATGCTGTGTTGGGAGCAGACGCCGTTCGGGAGGACGATTCCCGCGTGCCCTATGTGCACGTGCGCTAAGCGACGTTTTTGGCAAGCAGATTAAATTTCCCGTTCACTGCAGGATTCGTGATGGAGCCATGGGAGAGGCGAGGTCACCAACTGTTCAGTCGACCAAATACTCCCTCCACGACGCAACCTACGTGAGGAGTCGCCTCTCTCCCCGGTTGATATGCTGGAGGACGGGCGAACACATAGTTGTGGCCGGTTGTTCCCCTCGAGTAATAGTGGCCGTTCAGTTGATGCCAACCTTACTGATCTCTGAGGACCCCAGTCGGAAAAAGCACCGGCTTACTGGTGTTGGGCACAGTAGTTAACCGAAGCGCCATGAGCATGCTGTCCTCTTTTGACCCAGTCTTTGAAACACACAACAGGCTTGCTCAGTTTGGTCATTGCAGGCGCAGGGGGAGGCCACGTAGGGTAGCGGCTGGGCTTAACAGAAATCAAGTATAGACAACGAAGCTCGGGTTTCCCTCCAAACTCTGAATCTCGATATAGTTTCCGCCAGGGTCCCAGCGCAGGATGAGGTGTAGACCTAGATTCCAGGCTGTGTTGTCGGACGATCAGGATACCTAGGCACGCTGACCGGTTTCGATTCCTTTGCCTGCAGATCTGGACATGGCAAGAGTACCATCCCCCAGAAACTTTCCGTTTCCCTCCGACAGGAAGATTTCGGGGAGGGTGAGACCGCCAGCCCATCCAGCGGTGGTGGGACCTTGTGCAGTACCTTGTTTCGTTAGGAGTGGAACACTGTTTGTTTGAAGTAAAGACCTTCTCCATCAAAACAGACTGAAGAGCTTCTACTTGAGGCACGCGGGGACTGCCCCCACAGCGGAAACTGTGGACACCACGTCGCTTGGCACTCTGTCCCAAGGGAAGCTTGTGCTCGACACGTATGCGAGAGACTGTCGCTCTGCGTTGTGCTGCAGCGCTTGCAAGAGCAGCCCATTCTGGTTAAGTCTGAGCGAGGCTCAAAGTGGCGTACCACGGTCGCAGGGCGCCTCTGTACCGCGAGCACACCGTGCACCAACTGATGAAACCGATATCCGAAAGTCTACCAGGGCTGTGGCTGCTGTTGGGCACCTAGCTTTTCACCTCTCCAGGGACAGGGAAGGTAGTAGCGCCAGCCCGGTCAGTGGGCGTATTTCTTTGTGATCGGGGTTGCCACGTACTGATCACGTGCACCGACTGGGACACGGGTGGGATGTGACCCGGGTACCGTCTTGCTTCAGACGTTTCACCTGGCACGTCGCAACTATGTCGGTAGGTAGCTCTACTTCCTAGAGCCATGAACTAGATGGCTCTAGGAAGTAGAGCCATCAACTACTCAACAGTGTGCCTGAACCGTGAGTCCGCTGCACGGCTTCAGGCGCGCCTCTCGGGTGGCCGGCGCCAGTCGGTCTCAGCTCGAGGGTGTAGAGACCCCCAGGCGTGATGAAAGGGTGGTCTCTGCTCAAGCCTATACGACATCTGGCAGCTTTTTTTCCGCAAGAAACTACAGCTGTCAAATACTACACGCACCGACGAATTTGTGGTTTCAGTTATGCGTCACGCCGTATGCGAGACAGGCGTTATCGCTCGCGCCACGGAGTGATTAAGGGAGTAGCTGCAAATTCTAGGATGTTCTGCACGCGGGAACCGACTGCCGCTTTCAGCCTTCGGCCGACTAAAGCTGTTAGCTCCGAACATGTTCCAGCCTCCCGGGTCAGCCCCGAAGCTATGGGAGCACCCGCTTCCTCGTCCTTTTGCAGCACTTGCTCCATCGGCAGACGCGGGGGCAGCGTGGGGAATAAAGCCTCCGTGGCTACCATGAGTGCACGGTTCGTTTGCCGTATGGCATTGCAATGACACGGCGAGGCGCCGGATCGAACCACGTCCAGTCGTGCTGGGTCTGCGGGCTACCCGGCAGGAAACAGATGTCAGCTCCTTTCACGTACAGCCTTCGAGATTTCAGTGCAGCGCACAATCTGGTCATCGCTGTACGGTTTTCCCCCGCGAGCTCCGGTGTGTGTCTAGGTGTTGGAAGCGCCTTCGGCTGCCCCCAGCGGCGCGCCTGGTACACCGCTTGGCCTGCGCACTTGAGTCGTCCGCAAGAGCCTGCAGTTCTTTCGCTGTGCACTCTGAAGAGCTTTGCTGAGAAAATTTAGCAAGACAGAGAACAACAGAAAGCTGGAACGATGCGGCGACAGCCGGATTGCATTCTCGGGGCGTCGGTACACTCAGAAAGAACTCTGTCTGGAATCAGCAGCGCCCGCAGCCGGCACGCTGGTAACAGCGACAGGCCGGTTTGCGGAGTGAGACCTATTGCACTCATCAGCCATCCCGTGGCCAAACTGTATCGGATTGAAGGTCAATCCTTGTAAGGAGTTTCCCCTGGAGGCGGGCTCCCCGCCGCATCGCCATGTCTGTTCCACTTGGCTTCGGACGGCCACTCGGCGCCAATAGGGTTGTTTCTCGGGCAACGGACGAGTTCGAAGGCAAAGACAAGACAGAATGCCTGAAAAGCGTTAGAGCTTGCGATGGAGTCCCCAGTTTAGGACTGGCACAAAGATCGGTGCGAGGCAGTGTCTCAGAGCTAGAGGGCACTCGGAAGTCCCGCGAAGCTCTCTCGGTGCCGCCTGGTGTTGAGGCAGAATTTGTAATCGAATTCGACGCGGAGCTTGTGTTCAAGTACTACACTGTCACCTTCAACCGGCGGTGCGTCCCCAGAGGCACTTACAGACGAAATCACGAACTACCTTCGTGTACAGTAACACTGGCGGAGACCCCGTGTTTTTGCGCGACATCACACAAGTTGCCCGCTTGGCAATGGTAAGGCTTCAACTACCAGGCTGCGAGGAAAAGCTCCGATGGACGTTCCGTGGCAGCTTCTAGGGGGCTCGAGAGTGCTGTCATGTCCTCTCAGCGCGTACACTATATTGATTGCGCATAGTGTACAGCCGCCCAGCACGTCAGCGGCGGCGAACGTGGTCGCAGTGCTCAAAGCGGATTACTGCATAACTCTCGAAACTTCAGTACGTGCTGCTGAAGTGGTGCCTTGATCTGAAAGGTACACTGACTCGAATTCAGCCTTCTCCTGCCACTGAGGCAGAAGAAGACGCTCATTTGTTGACCATGCGGAGCCTGCTTCAATTTGCAATCAATTGTCGGCTTCTACAGTCGGGAGCATGGATACACTACGGCGAAAGAATGCAAACTCTTCTTGATGCAAGAGTCCTAGGAAAGCCCCAGAACCGGCAAAGGACCCACATCAATGCACCGGGCGTGTCTCTTATCTTGCCTTCGATAAGACCCGCTTCCCTTTCAAAAAGTGGAAGGCAAGCTTACACTTTCTCAATGAAGCTTCTCCCCGTCGCCGCTCGTGTCTTTCCCTTGCTGGCTGACCCGGACACGGTTAACATCGGGGACACTGTGTACTGCCTGCCACGGGTTGTGGCCCCTGCATCGTTCCTGGGCCTTGCAGCGGCAAGGCAAAATTCTGTCTTCAACGGCCCAGAAGACTTCAACAGATTCTGGTGCGCTGCCTTGGGCTCGAACTTTTCTTCGGTAGCTCAACGGTTCTAGCCTTTCAGGCTTCTCCAACATGGCTATGTACTGCCTCCGGAGGCGACGAGCCGGATTGTAGCAGGTGGGTTTGATGACCTCCCCAGTTGATGCCACGTTGTTGACACTGACCGCCGGTCAGTGTCGTTTGGCCAGGTTGTGCTTGACTATCCCGCTGGTAGGCTACAAAACCTCTCGGCTCTTTCCGAACCAAACGAGTTCGTCTCGCCAGGCTGCTGTTGGAGGTCGAAGCTTATTGAGCTGTCGGTTTGTTATCATGCTATCAACTTTTTGAAGTGTCACCATTCACCGCAGTCCAGGCGTTGCTGACGACGTTCGTCGGATTGTGGCTGCAAAGGTTTTCAGATCATGCGAGACGTTAACCCTGTTGGACGAGGCAGTTATTCGGCTCGTGTCTGTCCGGGGTTCGGTACGACTGTCTGCTGCGTGCTTGGCGCGCGCGAGCGAGCTGCTGCAAGGGAAGAGCCAAGAGAGCGCAGTTGATGGCCACAAAGAAGAGAGCCAGACCACCGCAGGACGCTCGCCCTGCTTGGCGGTTGAGCCGCCACAACCGGACCACGCTGACCCCTTCCGGGTGCTAAATATGACAGCCGGGCGAAGGCGGTCTGCTCCTGTTGTGTTACCCGTCTCACCGCCCCGTCGTTGCCTTGTGCGGTTGGGTGCCACTCACGAGGAGGAGACAGGGGTTAGAGAAGAGGGGAGTGAGCACATAGAGTCAGGATGGATATCCTGCGGCTGGAGCGAACGCGGGCAACGAAAGACAGCCCCGGCTGGTGAAGACGATTCGCAGCCGGAAACGAAGCGGACGCGTCGGCAGAGAGTCCTGCCACCTCTCGCCACGTACGTTCAGCCAATACAATGCATCGACCTCCGGTTTCCCTGTAAGCGTTTGAAAACGTTGCTAATTGAACAAAAAAGCCGACGCGTATGTACCGTGCAGCAAGCAGCAACCCTCGCACCGGACGCAGCTCTCTACCCTCCGCCAACTTCGTTTCCGTACGTACTGTCTCTACTGGTGCATTTGCTACTCTCGGGAACCGGCTTGCGAATCAGATACCCGGAGACCACGGCACTTCGGCTTCGTCTGTCATGCCAACAGTGAGTATGTTGCCACTTCTCCTCTTCGACACGTCAGTGACGCCCACGACGGCAGAATAAATGGACGACGCGACGGGGTAGCGGCTGATATCGGGCAGCAAGTTTACCTCTTTGGAACTTGACGTGGTGGTTTCTGCTCGGGAAATAACCAGTGACTTCTATTTCTTCAGTGAGCTGGAGGTCTGTCCCGAATGCTAGTTTGACTGATGGCTAACTGAACGCTTACCCCTACGCACTAGCGCCGCCGTCTCTGCTAGGACATCGGCTGCGGTCTCCTACTTTGCTTCCGAATCTAGTTTCGTGTTTACCGCAGTGCACGATGGTTGTAGTTGTCTTAGTGCCCTATGGTTGTAATTGTCCTTACACTCGCTCTGACTATGTAACGTGCGGAGAGAGAAATGCCGCCAAGTCCACGGGGTTCGCGGACACCCACACATTTTTCTGTATCTTCTGTCTATGGCACCCAGGGGCGAACTGGAACTACATAGACTTCCAGTTTTGTTTTTACAACCCTTCTCCTACCCCGGCAGTTTCACGGCTTCCGAAAAAATATCGAGAGATAGAGTTCCACTGTGTTCGCTCATGCCCCTGCTTTGCCCGAAACGTCAGGCGGGGTCCAGCTCGAGAGATTCTTCCGTAACTCACTGAGCAACCTCGCAGTTCCCCCAATGCGGAATGTCTCCTTCACCATGAACGCTGCACCATTCTCATGAGAGACTTGCAGCCAATCGAGAGCCTCCTTTTCGTGGGCGTCGCCAAGTTCAACTTTCAATCCAATTGGACGGACCTTGCACTCCTTCGGCATGTCGTCCACGACTTCAATTCTCTCGGACTCGCGACAACGGTAGTCCTTTATGGCGATAGACATGAGATGCAACGCGAAGGCGGTTGCATGAGTGGCCGATCTGCCTGACGAGGTCTGGAGAAAGTCCGCGCCGCCTTCCAGGGCGGCAATGGCGGCCCTGCTGATTGCGTCGCCGCCTTGCAGTTGTCCAGCTTCCAGAACCACCTTCAGCGTCCTTGACCCGATAACCTACGGACCCGAGCACAGAATACGACACGCCAATCGACAAAATCCTCGAGTGTGTGGTCGCACGCAACACCTTCATGTAGTACGGAGCAACCGTTTCCCGGTGTGCTTGAGCACAGTTGGGGCTCGTGACTACCCTGTTGCTGTCGCGACCTCTTTGGGTGATAGACAGAAAAACCTGGCCTCACCCTCCTGCTAGCCGGACAGGCGGCCTCTATGGGCTCGCCGTCAAACGAGACTGTCCAGCCGTGGGTACTGGGTCCGGGAAACCGCACTTCTCGCCCAATACTGCTCCGCCAAGCACATGTGTCGCCGCTTCTGTAAGCGGAAATGTTCACCCTAAGCGCACACCCGCCCTCCGGCCTCACTGCAAATCTACTAGGAGTTGAAGTGCTTGCTTTCTTACCTTTTTAACCTCACCCACAAGAAGCCTGATGCGGTCCGCGCCTAGCGTTTCGTCAGCATTCATTTGATTCCAATCTATGAGGCACTCAAATTCATCAGCGCCGTCTTTCAGCGCTCCGGTGGCCTCTAAGCACACATCATCCGCTGTACCTTTCCCCTCAGGGAAGTTCAGGGCCGCACACACGCGGCACTGCTCAGCTGAAGAGCCTTGTTTTTGCAGCTGCTGTTTTAAAAACTTGACAAAGGAAGGCAATACACAAACACTGGTAACACATGGGATTTTTACCGCCTCTTCGCAGACCGACACCAACGACTCCTCAGTTTCTTTGCCAGTAGTAGCCATCACCTCGTAAAAGGATAGGACATTCATCGACCCGAAGTGCTGATAAACAGGAGCTTCCGCCATGTTGCCTGGCACTCACTGAAGAAACGAAACAAGAGGCCTCCGTTCTGCTTCTCAAAGAAAAATACGGCCTTCTACAGGTCTTCGCACTGCGACGAGACAGTGCCGCCCCGCGCTATATTGTCTCCAGCCCTTCTCGCGACGCAGGCAACACCTGCGGGCTACACCTACGCTTGATCGCAGCCGCGAAAATGTGTGCGAAGCCCATGAGCACAATTCACTGGCACAGCTGAAATAACACGACTCAACTGACATTACTACTCCGAGCTCCTGGACTACGCTAGACTGCGCAGTGCGCGTACTGCTCCCCAGGTTGACCTGCGACGGGGAGGCCGCTGTACGCGTACAGTGAGATGCCTCACCGCGCCACTTCACGCCACCGCAACAAGCTGCACACGGCCCAGCACTCCCAGCTGTGTCAGTCAGCGCCGGACCTCTTTACGGAGAGCGCTACTTTGAGACTCTACAATAGCTCGTTACGGGGTGAGAGGACACGCCTGTTTGGAGCCCAACCGGAGCTGTTGTCTGCCGTTTGATACATCGGGATGTCGAAGGGCAGTGTAACGCTCTTCTCAGACAAGGTATCGCCCTTAGGAGTGAACCATAATATCTACAGGCCTTTGGCGTGTCTTCCCCTCGCGGCGGAAGGTCTCTTAATGTCACCCTCTCGACCTGAAAGGGGAGCCACTAGCCGGATGGCGCGCCTTGGTCGTACGGGGGAGTGTGCATGAGGGCATGAGTATTGCAGGCAAGAAGACGATTTTCACTGGTTGCCTGGCGTACAAGTTTGTATTCTTCTTCAATGACGTCTTGCCAGCACACGCCTTGTGGTTCTTCAGTATACGCTCCCCGAGTGTCGCTCGAGTGCTGTCTGTGTCGCGACTTTACGCTTCGTTCGCTGCATTGTTGTTTACAATCTCACTCGCGGCTTCTGCTCAGCCACGTTTCTCTTCTTGGTTGACGTTAACCTTGAAGCAGAGATTCGAATAATCTCTTGTGGGAGGTCAAGCTGAAAAGCATGACTTCTGTGCTGCATTTCGCTGGTTTCTCGGGCGGCTGATACGCCTTGAGGTAACGAGCTTTCACTCTTCTCTAACGCCTTCTTGGCTAAGGAAGACATTTTGAGATACACGTCCGCACTTCTGGGACACTCATCCACATTCCGAGCCGAGGGCAAAGGATGAATATCCGCCTAGTTGGGTTTCCACGGAAGTGGAAGCCACCGCTACATGCCAAAGATGGGCCCAAGGCACTTTTGGGTGTACGTACAGTCCAGTGCTGATTCGATTTGGACGACCAGTTCAAGACACTTTTGCTTTTCTTAGCTGTCGGCTGCCCGTGTCATCATTTTCCCGACTTGTGTTTTCCGGGTTGCCGCAAGTGTCCCCGCTTCCCTAGTCAGTTCCGCCCTCGCGGTCAAGTCCCTCATTCTTGCATCCCGTCTTTCTGAGGAAACAACGACGAAGGCCGGTACATCGCTCTTACTGAAGAAGAATGGAGCCGAGGAACTCGGTGAATATGAGCTCCTTAAGGGGCCGGTCCTCTCTCAAGTCTGCCCATTCTTCTTCGGTTTTAAGCAGCAATAGCGGACTGGGAGAGGGTTTTTCGTCTCAACTTTCGAGTTACCCTTCGGCTCAGACCACTGTATCGATATCGTCAGCTACACGGAACGAATCCAGACCTCTTCCGACAAAGACCAGCAGTCTGAGTGGCAAGTCAGTGAGTGCAAGTAGGCTAGCGCACCCATGGCATACCCTCGTCCACTTGCTATAAGCATATCAGGTCTCTGGCCATCTTCACTGGCTTTGTCTTTGACCTTGCCCTACACGTAGCTCAGCAGGAAGCCAACCCCCCCCACATACCTTGACTATCTTGTCGTTTTCTTTTTGGAGAGACAAGAAAGAGGCGACAAGATAGTGGAGACTTCGTGATATCTGCGGCGGTGTTGGTCACGTCATATCTTCGTGACCGATCAGAACGCGCCTCTATCAATGTTATAGACCCAGCACGCCTGTCAGACTGAGGGTGTCGATTCTTACGTACCTACCTGCACTACTATACAGAGAGCCGTCGGCTAGTAACACAGCACTCACGTGGTTCACTCCAACCTGGGCAGCACCCTCCAGGCAAATTTCTCAAGATTAAAAAGGTGCCGACTGCTTGGCAGTGAGGAGCTCCAGCCCTCTCGTCTTGAAAAATTGCCTACATGGACGCAAACCGCACCTGCGCTACGGAGGGAGGTACTCTGTCCTACAACGGAGATAGTTCTCGTGTTTTCCATCGATCAAAGAGAGCTTCGTCGCCTCGGAACAAGATTTCCTGGCCGGCCTGGCCCCTTAAAAACCTCTCTAGCCTTTTCTTGCTATGTATATGCTTTTCTAGGATCGCCTTCATAGACTGGAACAGCGCCTGTCGGGGCTCCATGCAGGCCTTGAGAAACAACGACAGCAGAGATATCAGGTGAAATATCTGACTGGGAGAACCCAGTCTGTCTGACTCATCTCTTCGTCATCATACCTCCTCGCATGGAGCGTATCGATCTCTAGTCACGACATACGTCCGGACCGCTGCTGCTGCTGCGTGGGTGGACGGCTGATTGAAGGTTTCACTAGACGTCCGTCCCTTTTCATCCGTTCACCTTAACTCTCTCCGTGTCTGTCTCTCCAAGTGTGTATTCTCGTTCGGTGCCCTGTCTTGGTTTCAACATCTCTTTCTGCGTGATCGGCTCCGGACTACCACGCAGGAGACTGCATGCGCCTGTCGACAAGAGTCTTTGTAGGCACATAGAGGCGATGAATGAGTTACACTCCGCGCTCTGTTCTAGATACACGTTCTGTGTATCAGTAATACTTACGGCCGACTCTTGGCATCTTCGATTCTAAGCCAAGCGCCTCTGTCTATCTATCTTACAGACTGCACAGGGGTATACCGTAGTAGGTGAGTGGTCCTTCTTTTCATCATCTCTATGCAGTTTTTCGCGACTACAGCACGATCACCATCAACAGTTTTAATCGGTAATCGATTCAAAGCTGTCTGTAGAAAGGGTTAGATCCATACATGCCCTTTTCTTCACGCATACAGAGATCTGTATATCTATCTGCACGTACACTTCCAGGTCTTTTCGGCTTGATTCTCCTGTATACCTCGATCATCTTATTTCAGCACCTCGTAGAAAAGTTGCGACAGTTAGAGCAAGAAGTGTCAGAAGCTACTACCTCCGGTAATGAAGCGCATGCGTTTTTCCGCGAAGAACTTAAGCGAGTAGAAGAAGAACTGAAAGAACGTCAAGTGGAAGTTAATAGTGACATGGCTAGGAGAGAACAACAGGCTCAAGAAATGGAACACAGGTACGTCTCTATATAGAGTCATCCTAGGAACCATATCTATCTATCTATCTAGCTAGCTAGAGAAACGGTATTCTAGGAAGACCGCACCTGTCCCCCACCGCTTCCCCGATACATGAAGAAGGTGTATATACATTGTATTTATGAGTCTCTCGCTCTTTCTCCTTAATCTTCTACTGTCTCTGTCTGTCTCTGAGACAGGAGACAATCATGCTGTTAATCATCAGACTTCTTTTCTCTATCCGTCGCTTCTCCTAGTTCTCTTTCCTGTCTCCCCCCCGTGAAACAGCCTTCCTTCATTTCGAAGAAGATAAAAAACATTCTCATTTATCCCCCTTATGCATGCAGTCTCGCCATCTGGATCTTTTCGCTACAGAGTCAGAAGACACCCTGCGTACTTGTCTTATCACATTGGGGTATTTTACATGCGTGTACGTACGTGTTCATGCGTATATCTACAGATGCGGCCGTGTGTAGATATACGCACATGCGGAGAGAGGGAGATGTCGGCAGGTATGTAGATTTGGGGGGCGTATCCTTTTTCTCATCTGTGTCTTCTTGTTCTTCATGCGACTTTCCTTTACAACACCTGTCCAGGCTGACGAAGCTCCTCCAGAACGAGCAGGAAGCCTTGAGGGAAGTGGAGAGCTCACTTATGAATTCTTTCACAGAAAAAGCAAAGGCTTTAAGGTAAGATGAATGAGAGCATGCATACACACACACACACACACTCTCT